>NC_091282.1:1221137913-1221437913 GCF_032444005.1 Ranitomeya imitator | reverse complement strand
CTGCAAAGTTCGCTTTACTATCCTCGCTCTGTCTAAGATTATCGGGCCCCACTTTGCTGAATCTATTTCATCCCTACGTTTTGTCTTTTCATCTTACTCACACTCATTATATGTGGGGGGCTGCCTTTTCCTTTGGGGTATTTCTCTGGGGGCAAGTCAGGCCTATTTTTCTATCTTCAGGCTAGCTAGTTTCTTAGGCTGTGCCGAGTTGCATAGGTAGTTGCTAGGCGCAATCCACAGCCGCTATTAGTTGTGTTTAGGATAGGATCAGGTGTGTAGTCTACAGAGTTTCCACGTCTCAGAGCTCGTTCTTTTGTTTTTTGGTATTTGTCAGATCACTGTGTGCGCTCGGATCGCTAGGCACACTGTGTCTCTGGATTGCCTTCATTACACCTTTCATTAGCAGACATAACATCACACCCACCTAAACCAGCTCCTTACACCTACCTAAACCAGCTCTTCACACCCTCCTAAACCAGCTCCTTGCACCCACCTAAAACAGCTCCTCACACCCACCTAAACCAGCTCTTCACACCCACCTAAACCAGCTCCTCACCCCACCTAAACCAGCTCCTCACTCCCACCTAAACCAGCTCCTCACCCCACCTAAACCAGTTCCTTACACCCACCTAAACCAGCTCCTCACCCCACCTAAACCAGCTCCTCACCCCACCTAAACCAGCTCCTCACACCCACCTAAACCAGCTCCTCACCCCACCTAAACCAGCTCCTCACACCCACCTAAACCAGCTCCTCACACCCACCTAAACCAGCTCCTCACCCCACCTAAACCAGTTCCTTACACCCACCTAAACCAGCTCCTCACCCCACCTAAACCAGTTCCTCACACCCACCTAAACCAGCTCCTTACACCCACCTAAACCAGCTCCTCACCCCACCTAAACCAGCTCTTCACACCCACCTAAACCAGCTCCTCACCCCACCTAAACAAGCTCCTCACACCCACCTAAACCAGCTCCTCACCCCACCTAAACCAGTTCCTTACACCCACCTAAACCAGCTTCTCACCCCACCTAAACCAGTTCCTCACACCCACCTAAACCAGCTCCTTACACCCACCTAAACCAGCTCCTCACACCCACCTAAACCAGCTCCTTACACCCACTTAAACCAGCTCCTCACACCCACTTGAAGTGGTTTGTGGACTTGTCAGCTGCCATTCTACAACAAAGAAGAGACTTTATCTCCATTACTCAAGTAGTTCGACAACAAAACACCCACTTAAACCAGCTCCTCACCCCACCTAAAGCAGCTCCTCACCCCACCTAAACCAGCTCTTCACACCCACCTAAACCAGTTCCTTACACCCTCCTAAACCAGCTCCTTGCACCCACCTAAACCAGCTCCTCACCCCACCTAAACCAGTTCCTTACACCCACCTAAACCAGCTCCTCACCCCACCTAAACCAGTTCCTTACACCCACCTAAACCAGTTCCTTACACCCACCTAAACCAGCTCCTCACACCCACCTAAACCAGCTCCTCACCCCACCTAAACCAGTTCCTTACACCCACCTATACTAGTTCCTTACACCCACCTAAACCAGCTCCTCACACCCACCTAAACCAGCTCTTCACACCCACCTAAACCAGCTCCTCACACCCACCTAAACCAGCTCTTCACACCCACCTAAACCAGCTCCTTACCCCACCTAAACCAGCTCCTCACACCCACCTAAACCAGCTCCTCACCCCACTTAAACCAGTTCCTTACACCCACCTATACCAGTTCCTTACACCCACCTAAACCAGCTCCTCACACCCACCTAAACCAGCTCTTCACACCCACCTAAACCAGCTCCTCACACCCACCTAAACCAGCTCTTCACACCCACCTAAACCAGCTCCTCACACCCACCTAAACCAGCTACTCACCCCACCTAAACCAGTTCCTTACACCCACCTATACCAGTTCCTTACACCCACCTAAACCAGCTCCTCACACCCACCTAAACCAGCTCTTCACACCCACCTAAACCAGCTCCTCACCCCACCTAAACCAGCTCCTCACACCCACCTAAACCAGCTCCTCACCCCACCTAAACCAGTTCCTTACACCCAACTAAACCAGCTCCTTACACCCACCTAAACCAGCTCCTCACACCCACCTAAACCAGCTCCTTACACCCTCCTAACCCAGTTCCTCACATCCACCTAAACCAGCTCCTCACACCCACCTAAACCAGCTCTTCACACCCACCTAAACCAGTTCCTTATACCCTCCTAAACCAGCTCCTTGCACCCACCTAAACCAGCTCCTCACCCCACCTAAACCAGTTCCTTACACCCACCTAAACCAGCTCCTCACCCCACCTAAACCAGTTCCTCACACCCACCTAAACCAGCTCCTTACACCTACCTAAACGAGCTCCTCACCCCACCTAAAGCAGCTCCTCACCCCACCTAAACCAGCTCTTCACACCCACCTAAACCAGCTCTTCACACCCACCTAAACCAGTTCCTTACACCCTCCTAAACCAGCTCCTTGCACCCACCTAAAACAGCTCCTCCCACCCACCTAAACCAGCTCTTCACACCCACCTAAACCAGCTTCTCACCCCACCTAAACCAGTTCCTTACACCCACCTAAACCAGCTCCTCACCCCACCTAAACCAGTTCCTCACACCCACCTAAACCAGCTCCTTACACCCACCTAAACCAGCTCCTCACACCCACCTAAACCAGCTCCTTACACCCACTTAAACCAGCTCCTCACACCCACTTGAAGTGGTTTGTGGACTTGTCAGCTGCCATTCTCCAACAAAGAAGAGACTTTATCTCCATTACTCAAGTAGTTCGACAACAAAACACCCACATACACCAGCTCCTCACCCCACCTAAAGCAGCTCCTCACACCCACCTAAACCAGCTCCTCACACCCACCTAAAGCAGCTCCTCACCCCACCTAAACCAGCTCCTTACACCCACCTAAACCAGCTCCTCACCCCACCTAAACCAGTTCCTCACACCCTCCTAAACCAGCTCCTTGCACCCACCTAAAACAGCTCCTCACACCCACCTAAACCAGCTCTTCACACCCACCTAAACCTGCTCCTCACCCCACCTAAACCAGCTCCTCACACCCACCTAAACCAGCTCCTCATCCAACCTAAACCAGCTCCTCACCCCACCTAAACCAGTTCCTCACACCCTCCTAAACCAGCTCCTTGCACCCACCTAAAACAGCTCCTCACACCCACCTAAACCAGCTCTTCACACCCACCTAAACCTGCTCCTCACCCCACCTAAACCAGCTCCTCACACCCACCTAAACCAGCTCCTCATCCAACCTAAACCAGCTCCTCACCCCACCTAAACCAGTTCCTCACACCCACCTAAACCAGCTCCTTACACCCACCTAAACCAGCTCCTCACCCCACCTAAACCAGCTCTTCACACCCACCAAAACCAGCTCCTCACCCCACCTAAACCAGCTCCTCACACCCACCTAAACCAGCTCCTCACCCCACCTAAACCAGCTCCTCACACCCACCTAAACCAGCTCCTCACCCCACCTAAACCAGTTCCTTACACCCACCTAAACCAGCTCCTTACACCCACTTAAACCAGCTCCTCACCCCACCTAAACCAGCTCTTCACACCCACCTAAACCAGCTCTTCACCCCACCTAAACCAGCTCCTCACACCCACTTAAACCAGCTCCTCACCCCACCTAAACCAGCTCTTCACACCCACCTAAACCAGCTCCTCACCCCACTTAAACAAGCTCCTCACACCCACTTGAAGTGGTTTGTGGACTTGTCAGCTGCCATTCTCCAAGAAAGAAGAGACTTTATCTCCATTACTCAAGTAGTTCAACAACAAAACATGCCACATCATCGGGGTAATCCAACCAAAATCTGAATTACCTACACAAAGGCAACATAAACCATCCTTACTACGTTGGAGGGCCACAAACGCCTGAAAGCAGGAATTTTGACCCAGAATCCCAACCTCAAGCCACAAACAAATTCATCGTAAACCTTTCAGAAATGAAGCAGGTCCAAGAAGGGTCAGACTGATCTGCTACCGGAGCATAAGGCTACTCTCTGGGCTTTATTCCTGATAACCCCGACCATTTCAGTAGATAAATTGCTCTCCATAGCCCAGCCGGGCTCCAATACCTTGTATGTTCATATCTGCTTATCTGTTCATGTTATTATGGTTTCTATGCTGTAACTCCGTAACGTTTCTTGATGTCGTTTCACCCATTACGCCAAAGACAAAAAACTTCAACAACCAACAAACAACAACAAACTAAACTGACATTTCAAGCTCGATCCCATAAACGTGGATGAAACTCATCTCAAAGAATAAAAATCAAGAGAAGAAAAAACGACAAACTGGTCAAAATGTGATATAAGTAATCAACTTGCGCTGCAGCAGTCAGAATGTAATACCCATAAATGGCCACAGGATGGCGATACATGAGCACATAGCACACAGACTAATTCAATGCTAACAACAAACAAACTTAAAAAATACATGAAATGGCCAAAGTAAAGCTGGATGAATAATGCATTATTATTACTTGGAAGACTAATATGATGAAAAAAAAGAGATAAATGAAAATAAATATAAAATATAAAAATATAAAAAAAAATAGTAATAATAATAAAAAAAAAAAGATAAAATGTTAATATAAATGAAGTCTGAATCCGGATGTGAATGTTGTATGTATACAGTCATGGGTGTGGGTACCCTTGAAATTGTTCCAGAAAATGTATTTCCCCAGAAAATTATTAGGCTATGTGCACACGTTGCGGATTAGCTGCAACAGCATCAGTAGGCGGGTTAATCCACGAAGACCTCGTCATATGCAGCGAAGAGAGATCCAAATGCGATCCCACCGGGAGGGGGACATGGGTATTGGTCAAGGCGGCAGACGGCCCTATATGCCCCGTAAAAATAGTCAAACACTATGCGGTAGTAAGACATGCAGGTAGATTTTTTCCTTCACACACCGACGGATCCCCTCTTACTAAATTTCAGTTTCACGCAATCTTTAAACACTGCTTAGAGGCAGTCGGCGTTGCCCCGAAAGAATACGGGACACATTCCTTCCGAATTTGGGCGGCTACCAAAGCAGCTAGAGCGGGGGTATCGGAAGTCGAGGTGCAGAGAATGGGCCGCTGGAAATCCGCATGCTTCACCAGATACATAACACCCGACCTGCTTTAATACATCTTGTGTCTTACAGGCAGCCGTAAGCCCACAGTTTGGGTAGTGGGGCATTCTTGTCTACTGGGTGTGCGAAAGGGCCAAACTGCAGCCGGGCGGAACTAATGTTGGTTTCCCGAAGCTGGAGGTCAACTGGAGAGGCATCAGAGGGCTCCGGTGGCGTCAGATCTTCCCGGAGATGGTCAACATCGCTAAGACGGCCAAAGGGGCTGGTGGTTCTAGTGGTACATGCCGGAGGCAGGGTCGGACTGGCCCACCGGGATACCGGTGAAATGTCCGGTGGGCCCCGACCCAGGGAGGAGGAGAAGGAGTAAAAAGAAAAAAAAAACAGACGCGGGCCCTTTAAATCTTCGGGCGGCGCCGACCGCCACCACGACCAGGCCCCCCCATCCCTACCAGGGCCCCCACCCGGGTGCCATCGCTGGCATTGGGCCCCCCTTCTATACTCACCTCACCTGGTTCCTGCGGCTGCGCGGTAGCTGCAGCGTCTTCAGCGCCCTCTGACTCTGCGACGTCTCAGGGCAGAGGGCGCGATGACGTCATCACTGCGCGCTCAGCCTCTCTGTCCTGAGCGTTGCAGAGCCGGAGAGACGCTGAGCACCGGACCTGCGCTGGAAGCGGGAGAGGTGAGGATTTAACTTTTTTTTTTTCTTTATGTCTGTCTATGGTGGTAATATTCTGGAGACACTGGGGCCGGGGGCAGAATGCTGGAGACACTGGGGCCGGGGACAGAATGCTGGAGACACTGGGGCAATGCTGGAGACACTGGGGCCGGGGACAGAATGCTGGAGACACTGGGGCAGATTGCTGGAGACACTGGGGCAGATTGCTGGAGACACTGGGGCAGATTACTGGAGAAACTGGGGCAGATTGCTGGACACACTGTCTGGGGGCAATGCTGGAGACACTGGGGCAATGCTGGAGACACTGGGGCAGATTGCTGGAGACACTGGGGCAGATTGCTGGATACACTGGGGCAATGCTGGAGACACTGGGGCAGATTGCTGGACACACTGGGGCAATGCTGGAGACACTGGGGCAATGCTGGAGACACTGGGGCAGATTGCTGGACACGCTGGGGCAGATTGCTGGACACACTGGGGCAATACTGGACACTGGGGCAGATTGCTGGACACACTGGGGCAATGCTGGACACTGGGGCAGATTGCTGGACACACTGTGGACAATTGGACATACTGGGGCAGATTGCAGGACACACTGGGGCAGATTGCTGGACAACCTAGGGGAAATATGCTGGACACACTGGGGCAGATTGCTGGACACACTGGGGGTAATATGCTGGACACACTGGGGCAGATTGCTGGACAACCTGGAGGTAATATGTTGGACACTCTGGGGCAATATGCTGGACATACTGGGGCAGATTGTTGAACACACTGTCTAGGGGCAAATCTGGACACACTGGGGCAATATGCTGGACATACTGGGGCAGATTAATGGACACACTGTCTGGGGGAAATGCTGGACATACTGGGGCAGATTGTTGGACATACTGGGAGTAATATGCTGGACACACTGGGGCAGATTGCTGGACACACTGTCCGGGGGCAATGCTGGACACACTGGGGCAATATGCTTGACATACTGGGGAAGATTGCTGGACACACTGTCTGGGGGCAATGCTGGACACACTGGGGCAGATTGCTGGACACTGGGGCAATATGCTGGACATACTGGGGCAGATTGCTGGACACTGGGGCAATATGCTGGACATACTGGGGCAGATTAATGGACACACTGTCTGGGGGAAATGCTGGGACAGATTGCTGGACATACTGGGGGTAATATGCTGGACACACTGGGGCAGATTGCCGGACACATTGGGGCAGATTGCCGGAAACACTGGGGCAGATTGCTGGACACACTGGGGCAGAATGCTGGACACACTGGGGCAGATTGCTGGACACACTGTCCGGGGGCAATGCTGGATACACTGGGGCAATATGCTTGACATACTGGGGAAGATTGCTGGACACACTGTCTGGGGGCAATGCTGGACACACTGGGGTAGATTGATGGACACTGGGGCAATATGCTGGACATACTGGGGCAGATTGCTGGACACACTAGGGGTAATATGCTGGACACACTGGGGCAATATGCTGGACATACTGGGGCAGATTGCTGGACACACAGGGGGCAGGACTGGAGGCATGGGCAGAATGTAGATACGGGGCATGATTGGAGACACGGGGCAGAATGAAATACATGGGGCAGGATTGGATCATGGGGCAGGATGGATACGATGGACACAGATGGGGCAGGATGTGGAGATCATATGGGGTAGAATGGATACTCATGAGGGCAGGATGCGAGAACATATGGCTGGAGCCAGGAATGAGATAAACGGGGCCAGGGTGGAGGATATTATTACCATAGGGGCTAATTAAGGGATATTATTACTGCAGTGATGTATTTATTTTTTTTTGAGTATACTGTTTAAAATGGGGGACGGTCCTGTTACTGTGCAGAGTGACACTATATCACCTTTTTTTCTTCATGTGGTGTAATGTAGAAGTTGGGAAAAATTAAGTAATATGTAATTATGATGGAATATAGGCTGAACTGGATGGACAAATGTCTTTTTTCGGCCTTACTAACTATGTTACTATGTTACTATGTTCTGCAAGCGGAGCTTGAGATAACTGTGTTATTTCCTGCAGAGACGAGTCCTGGCTGGATGAAGTGATGGCGGTCTGTGCTGGATGAAAGATGAAGGACTTCACCTAGAGACGTCACCGGTGAGTCAGTGTTACCTATACACTGACACTATACACTGTGTAATATATACAGAGCTCCTGTGTATAATGTCACCAGTGATCTCTGTATTACCTCAACACAGACACTGCATACCAAGTACAGATCTCCTGTGAATACTGGCACTTATGGTGATAGTATTGTGTGTTTTTTTTTTTATTACTGATCAATATTGTAGTATTCAGTCACTATGTGGTGGTAATATGTGGTCTGGAAATTGTGTTGTGGTATTTGTCCCTTGTATGTGCTATTTGGTCACCAAGTGGTGGTAATATGTGGTCTTGACATGGTGCAGTGGTATTTCTTCCTTGTATGTGATATTATTCGATCACTGTGGTTGTAATTTGTGGTCTGGTCATGGTGCGGTGGTATTTGTCCCTTGTATGTAGTATTATTCGGTCACTGTGGTGGTAATATGTGATCTGGTCATGGTGTGGCAGTATTTGTCCCTTGTATGTAGTATTATTCGGTCACTATGTGGTCTGGTCATGGTATGGTGGTATTTCTTCCTCTATGTGATATTATTGGTCTTGATATAGTAGATTGTGTTGTGTATGGCGGTCATTTGTTCTTTCTGATATTAATTAGGAGAAGATTCTTCATTTCCATTAGAGTTTTAATGCTTTGTACACAGCGGCAAAGATGCACTTACAGGGGGTTTCCTGGGAAAAAAAGTAATCACCTCTCCACAGGATAAGTGATAACGTATTGATTGGTGGAGTTCTGACTGCTTGGACCCATTTAGCAAAATGTGGAACTTTTTATCCCCATTAGACTGGAGTGGCATGTCTGACTAGATCACTGATCCATTCATTCACTCTGTGGCTGCACTTGTTTTTTTCTGGAAGCCCCAAAGAGAATGAATGGAGCTGCGGTCAGAAATCCCACCTGCCGCTGCATTTTAAAATAGTGATAAAAGTGTCCTGTCAGGAATAAAACTTCCCCATTCTTCCGATCGGTACAGTTTCTAATGGTCGGATCTAAGCGATCACCTATCCTGTGGAGCCCATGGATCAGTGATAACTTGTTTTAACCAAGAACCCCATTAATGTAAACTACCGTAATTATACATCCCAGTTATTGGGGCACACGGTAGATGTGCAGCAGCCGCCGGTGTTTTACAGCCGATGCTCCACTATAATGACAGATATTTGCATATAGCTGTAGGGTGGGCCCCTAGAGTCCATTCCTCTGGTGGGCCCCAGACACCCCAGTCCGACGCTGGCCGGAGGCAATGATCTGGGCAAGCAGAAAGGGGCCGAGCTATACACAGTGATGTCAACGGACATAGAGCGGTTTGTTTGTTTATTACCAGATGTGGTGGTGGTGTCATCTGAGATAATACCTCGAACGGTTTGGCACAGAGCCAAGGATGCGAAAGCCATCGATAAATCAAGAAAAAGGATTAACGCAAAGATGAAAATTACATCATCGTGGTTCGCCACCACAAGTTAGGAGACAATTCAGCTTTACTGAGACCGGGCGGCGTCCACCTCACCGACATCGTGAATTGAAAAGTAGAGAACGGCAATTACAATTCGCAACGGACTCATTGCTGAAGGCCCCGTCGATGACCGCTGGGCCAGCAAGCCGATGAGAGGTTACGAACCTTTGTCCCCTCTACCTACCGCCATGTGTATTACCTACACAGGACTCCGACCCCCACACAACATCATTAGGGCCTGTTCAATACACAATATGTTTTTAACACATGATCCTCTGTGGCGGTAGGTTGAGGGGGCAAGGGTTTGTAACCTCTCATTGGATTGCTTTTTAATTAATAAACTGTGACCGACTTGTTCATCCCATCCAGGTCTGTCGGTGTTTTTTATTACGGGATTTGGGGGGAGGCACTGTTTACGACACATGGGTCTCTGCAGTCTGGTAGCCACGGTACTGTATAAGGTGTGTGCCTCTGACTGTAGAGCCCCTATGGGATAGCTAGAAGGAAATTGTGCAGTGCCTAATACCCCTCCCAGTACTCCCCAGGTGATGCCATAATTGGGATGCCCAACTGACCAATCGGAAGAAAGAGGAAGGGGAGTCCAGCCACACCCTCAGGGGTTAAATTCCTGTGCCCAGGGCCAGTGCCTCCCTCTTTCTCCCCGGCTGACCTTTGGAAGCTGTTGTCCCACCTCCCCCCCCTTATAAACTTGTGAATGTGCTGCGCTATTATTTTTAGAATGTTTAAATATTTTTAAAAAATGATGCTTTTTATCAAGTCATCCTGCGCCCTGTTGTGAGTTCTGTTGTCGGGCTCCCTCCTGTGGTCATGAATGGTACTTCGGCTGGTTCTGTCCATGGACTTCCTCTGGTGGGTGTTTCTGAGTTTCCTTCCACAGGTGACGAGGTTAATTCGTTAGCTGCTGCTCTATTTAACTCCACTTAGATCTTTGCTCCATGCCACCTGTCAACGTTCCAGTATTGGTCTTGTTCACTCCTGGATCGTTCTTGTGACCTGTCTTCCCAGCTGAAGCTAAGTGCCTGTTTGTTTTTCTCTGGTTTGCTATTTTTCTGTCCAGCTTGCTATTTTTTGTTGTCTTGCTTGCTGGAAGCTCTGGGACGCAGAGGGAGCGCCTCCGCACCGTTTGTCGGTGCGGAGGGTCTTTTTGCGCCCTCTGCGTGGTCTTTTTGTAGGTTTTTGTGCTGACCGCAAAGCTACCTTTCCTATCCTCGGTCTGTTCAGTAAGTCGGGCCTCACTTTGCTAAATCTATTTCATCTCTGTGTTTGTATTTTCTTCTTTACTCACAGTCATTATATGTGGGGGGCTGCCTTTTCCTTTGGGGAATTTCTCTGAGGCAAGGTAGGCTTTATTTTTCTATCTTCAGGGCTAGCTAGTTCCTTAGGCTGTGACGAGGCGCATAGGGAGCGTCAGGAGCGCTCCACGGCTATTTCTAGTGTGTGTGATAGGATTAGGGATTGCGGTCAGCAGAGTTCCCACGTCCCAGAGCTCGTCCTTATTATCAGTAACTATCAGGTCATTCCGTGTGCTCTTAACCACCAGGTCATAACAGCGCCCCCATTCTGTAATGTGGTGCTCTCATCCTGCGCCTCCATTCTATCATGTGCTGCTTCCCTCCTGCTTCCCCATTCTGTCATGTGCTGGCAGCAGATCGCTCTCCACGGTGTCTCCAGACTCTGTCACGTCTGTCACATGTGCTCAGTGTGAACCTGCTTTCATCCGTGAAGAGCACAGGGCGCCAGTGGCAAATTTTCCAATCCTCGTGTTCTGTGGCAAATGCCAAGTGTCCTGCACGGTGTTGGGCTGTGAGCACAACCCCCATCTGTGGACGTCGGGCACTCAGACCATCCTCATGGAGTCAGTTTCTAACAGTTTGCGCAGACACATGCACATTTGTGGCCTGCTGGAGGACATTTTGCAGGGCTCTGGCAGTGCTCCTCCTGTTCCTCCTTGCACAAAGGCAGAGGTAGCGGTCCTGCTGCTGGGTTGTTGCCCTCCTACGGCCCCTCCACATCTCCTGGTGTACTGGCCTGTCCTCCTGGTAGTGCCTCAAGTGTCTGGACACTACGCTGACAGACACAGCAAACCTTCTTGCCACAGCTCGCATTGATGTGCCATCCTGGATGAGCTGCACAACCTGAGCCACTTGTGTGGTTTGTAGAGTCTGTCTCATGCTACCACGAGTGTGAAAGCACAACCAACATTCAAAAGTGACCAAAACATCAGCCAGAAAGCATTGGTACTGAGATGTGGTCTGTGGTCCCCACCTGCAGAACCGCTCCTTTATTGAGGGTGTCTTGATAATTGCCAATAATTTCCATCTGTTGTCTATTCCATTTGCACAACAGCATGTGAAATTGATTGTCAATCAGTGTTGCTTCCTAAATGGACAGTTTGATTTCACAGAAGTTTGATTTACTTGGAGTTATATTCTGTTGTTTAAGTGTTCCCTTTATTTTTTTTTAGCAGTGTATCTATATCTATTATCTATCTGTCATCTATCATCTATTATCTATTTATAGATCTATCTATCTATTATCTATCTATCATCTATATATCTATCATCTATTATCTATATATCTATCATCTATCTATTATCTATCATCTATTTTCTATCTATAGATCTATCTATCAATTATATATATATATATATGTGTGTGTTTTGATGAATTTTTCCTTTGAAAACATTATTATCTATCTAACTCGTACAGTGCCTTGCGAAAGTATTCGGCCCCCTGGAACTTTTCCACCTTTTCCCACATATCATGCTTCAAACATAAAGATACCAAATGTAAATTTTTGGTGCAGAATCAACAAGTGGAACACAATTGTAAAGTTGAACGAAATTTATTGGTTATTTTAAATTTTTGTGGAAATTCAAAAACTGAAAAGTGGGGCGTGCAATATTATTCGGCCCCTTTACTTTCACTGCAGAAGTTCATTGTGGATCTCTGAATGATCCAGTGTTGTCCTAAATGCCTAATGATGATGAATATAATCCACCTGTGTGTGATCAAGTCTCCGTATAAATGCTCCTGCTCTGTGATAGTCTCAGGGTTCTGTGTGAAGCACCGAGAGCATCATGAAGACCAAGGAACACAACAGGCAGCTCCGTGATACTGTGGTGGAGAAGGTTAAAGCCGGACATGGATACAAAATGATTTCCAAAACTTTAAACATCCCAAGGAGCACTGTGCAAGCGATCATATTGAAATATATACGCCAGAGTGTTATAGGCCTATACCGATCCTTGTCAGCAGCGCCCCACAGGGCAGTAATAAGGCCACATGGGCCACTAAGGATATATATATATATGTGTGTGTGTCACTGACATCTATATATTCTATGTGTATAGTTCTATTCTAACCTGTCAGTGTGATTATACTGTACACCGCACATGAATTACCGGCTTTTCTACAGAACACCGGTGCATAAAATACAGACAGCACTCGCATCGCATGCTGCGACTTCTGTGCGTTATTTTCTCGCACCCATTGATTCTTGTCCGAGATACGCAGTTAATCTCAGCATGCTGCCATTTTTTTTTTCCTCAGTCCGATTTCAGCTCAGAAAAAAAATTGCAGATGAGATGTAACTCATGGAATAACATTGGTCAGAGTGCAATGCGAATTTTTTTATCGGATTGCATTCGTCCATTTTTCTCACACAAATGAGTATGAGCCCTTAGTATGATCATTGTCAATAGCAGCCACTGACCACCAGGTGGCAGCAGAACTACATTCATGGATATCAGAAAAATTCCAAACCTCACACATCCCACACAGTCGGTGCAGAAAGTATTCAGACCCTTTTACATTTTTCACTCTTTACTGAATTTAGCAAATGGCTGCAATGAAACAAAGTTCATTTTTTCTCATTACTGTACAGTCTGCCCCCCATCTTGGCTGAAAAAAACAGGTGTAGAAATTTTTGCAAATTTATTAAAAAAGAAAAACTGAAATATACCATGGTAGTAAATGTAACACTCGCGTCCAGGCTGGATGGCGCAAGGTGTGGGGGTGTGGCCCCACTGTGCCACAAAGCAGACTGCCCTGGAGGGGCGTGGCTAAGCAGCTACCCTGGAGGGGCGTGGCTACGCAGCTACCCTGGAGGGGCGTGGCTAAGCAGCTACCCTGGAGGGGCGTGGCTAAGCATCTACCCTGGAGGGGTGTGGCTAAGCATCTACCCTGGTGTTCGCTGGAGCCTCTAGTGGTGAGGTCAGGCTGGTGCGGCAGGAAGCTGCCAGGTGCCAGTGCAGGGCGGTGTCTGGCTGCAGCAACTGATCCCAATGGGAACAGAACACTAATGACCGATGCAGGCGAGTACGGACGGGCACAGCTGGTTCTGGGGTAGGCGGGCAGATGGGCACAGCTGGTTCTGGGGTAGGCAGGCGGGCACAGCTGGTACTGAGGTAGGCGGGCAGACGGGCACAACTGGTTCTGGGGTAGGCGGGCAGATGGGCACAGCTGGTACTGTGCTAGGCGGGCAGACGGGCACAACTGGTTCTGGGGTAGGCGGGCAGATGGGCACAGCTGGTACTGTGCTAGGCGGGCAGACGGGCACAACTGGTTCTGGGGTAGGCGGGCGGGCACAGCTGGTACTGAGGTAGGCGGGCAGATGGGCACAGCTGGTACTGTGCTAGGCGGGCAGACGGGCACAACTGGTTCTGAGGTAGGCGGGCGGGCACAGCTGGTTCTGGGGTAGGCGGGCAGATGGGCACAGCTGGTTCTGGGGTAGGCGGGCAGATGGGCACAGCTGGTTCTGGGGTAGGCAGGCGGGCACAGCTGGTTCTGGGGTAGGCGGGCAGACGGGCACAACTGGTTCTGGGGTAGGCGGGCAGATGGGCACAGCTCGTTCTGGGGTAGGCAGGCGGGCACAGCTGGTACTGAGGTAGGCGGGCAGACGGGCACAACTGGTTCTGGGGTAGGCAGGCAGATGGGCACAGCTGGTACTGTGCTAGGCGGGCAGACGGGCACAACTGGTTCTGGGGTAGGCGGGCAGATGGGCACAGCTGGTACTGAGCTAGGCGGGCAGACGGGCACAACTGGTTCTGGGGTAGGCGGGCGGGCACAGCTGGTACTGAGGTAGGCGGGCAGATGGGCACAGCTGGTACTGTGCTAGGCAGGCAGACGGGCACAACTGGTTCTGAGGTAGGCGGGCAGACGGGCACAACTGGTTCTGAGGTAGGCGGGCAGATGGGCACAGCTGGTTCTGGGGTAGGCGGGCACAGCTGGTACTCTGGCAGGGAGACGCAGGCTGGAGGAACCAAAACCGTTTCGGGTAGAAAAGGAACACTGGCAGGTATGAGTGAGATATGGGAGCGGATAGGAACCAGTTCAGACTGGAGGGACCAAGACCCGCAGAGTGCAGAATGGAAGAAGATCAGAGCCACAGGGTGCAGAACAGGAGCAGAGCCGTGGGGTGCGGAACAGGAGCAGAGCCGTGGGGTGCGGAACAGGAGCAGAGCCGTGGGGTGCGGAACCGGAGCAGAGCCGTGGGGTGCGGAACAGGAGCAGAGCCGTGGGGTGCGGAACAGGAGCAGAGCCGTGGGGTGCGGAACAGGAGCAGAGCCGCGGGGTGCAGGATAGACACAGCAGGATAAGGAAGGCTTCAGACAAGGACAAAAACAGGTTCAGGCAAGGACTTAGTTCAGACAAGGACAGACACAGGGACAAGTTCAGGACAAGGGATTCAGGCCTGGGAATACAGCACACAGGGTAGCGGAAGCAAGGCACATTGTTGTGAATTCAGCTTTTGGGCTCCCTCCGGTGGTTGTAGAGGGTAATGCAGTTGTGACTGGACTGCAGGAGTGGACAGGTGTATCTACTAATTGCAAAAACATGTTTTTGTCTTGTTCAGCTTTGTCTGTGAACGATTTTTTGTAGCCAAGCTGTGTCTCTGGAGATGCAGATATACCTCCCATGTCTTTAGTCAGATGTGGTGATTAGTATTTTCTGTGGTGGATATTTTCTAGTGTTTTTTATACTGACCGCATAGTACTCTGTTCTATTCTTTCTTTTTAGCTAGTGTGGCCTCCTATGCTAAAATCTGATTTCATTCCTGCGTATGTTATTTCCCTCTCCTCTCACAGTCAATATTTGTGGGGGGCTATCTATCCTTTGGGGATTTTCTCTGAGGCAAGATAGGTTTCCTGTTTCTGTCTTTAGGGGTAGTTAGTTCTTAGGCTGTGCCGAGGGGTCTAGGGAGTGTCAGGTACCCCCCACGGCTACTTTTAGTTGTGCTGCTAGGTTCAGGGTTTGCGGTCAGTACAGGGACCACCTTCTCCAGAGTCCGTCTCATGCTGCTCCTAGGCCACCAGATCATAACAGTACAACTGGCCAACAATGAGTTATTTGCATCTCAGAAGAAGGGAGAGAAGCTTTTGAGCCATTTTTTTTTCCTTAGCCTGTTCCTCCCTCTTTACCTCTGGGTGGCTGCGGAACCTAATAATAAAATGAGTGTTCAGGAGTTAGTTTCTCGTGTGGATCAGCTTGCTGCTAGGGTACAGGGTATTTCAGAATATATTGTTCAGACTCCTGCCTTAGAACCTAAGATTCCTACTCCTGATTTATTCTTTGGTGACAGATCCAAATTTTTGAGTTTCAAAAATAACTGTAAACTGTTTTTTGCATTAAGACCCCGGTCTTCTGGTGATCCTATTCAGCAGGTTAAAATCATCATATCTCTGCTGCGTGGTGACCCACAGGATTGGGCATTTTCCCTGGAAACTGTCAATCCTGCTTTGCTTAATGTTGATTCGTTCTTTCAGGCATTGGGGTTGTTGTATGATGAGCCTAATTCTGTGGATCAGGCTGAGAAAATCTTGTTGGCCCTGTGTCAGGGTCAAGAAGCGGCAGAATCATATTGCCAGAAATTTAGAAAATGGTCTGTACTGACTAAATGGAATGAGGATGCCTTGGCGGCAATTTTCAGAAAGGGTCTTTCTGAATCCGTTAAAGATGTTATGGTGGGGTTCCCCACGCCTACTGGTCTGAGTGATTCTATGTCTCTTGCCATTCAGATTGATCGGCGCTTGCGCGAGCGCAGAGTTGTGCACTCTATGGCGTTGTCCTCTGAGCGGAGCCCTGAGCCTATGCAGTGTGATAGGACTTTGTCTAGAGCTGCACGTCAAACATTCAGGCGTCAGAATAGGTTGTGTTTTTACTGCGGCGATTCTGGTCATGTTAGTTCTGATTGCCCTAAGCGTATAAAGAGAATCGCTAGCTCTGTTACCATCAGTACTATACAAACTAAATTTCCGTTATCTGTGACCTTGATCTGCTCATTGTCATCATTTTCTGTCATGGCATTTGTAGATTCAGGTGCCGCTCTGAACTTAATGGACTTAGAATTTGCCAGACGTTGTGGTTTTCCCTTGCAGCCTTTGCAGAACCCTATTCCTTTGAGGGGCATTGATGCTACAGCGTTGGCTAAAAATAAACCTCAGTTTTGGACACAGCTGACCATGCGCATGGCGCCAGCCCATCAGGAAGATTGTCGTTTTCTGGTGTTGCATAATTTGCATGATGATATTGTGCTGGGTTTTCCATGGTTACAGGTACATAATCCGGTACTGGATTGGAAATCTATGTCTGTGACTAGTTGGGGTTGTCAGGGGGTTCATGATCAGGTTCCTTTGATGTCAATTTCCTCTTCCTCCTCTTCGGAAATTCCTGAGTTTTTGTCAGACTTCCAGGATGTATTCGATGAGCCTAAATCTAGTTCTCTTCCACCGCATAGGGACTGTGATTGTGCTATTGACTTGATTCCAGGTTGTAAATTCCCTAAGGGCCAACTTTTCAACCTGTCTGTGCCAGAACATGCCGCCATGCGGAGCTATATTAAGGAGTCTTTGGAGAAAGGGCATATTCGGCCATCTTCTTCACCGTTGGGAGCGGGGTTCTTTTTTGTTGCCAAGAAGGATGGCTCCTTGAGACCCTGTATTGATTATTGCCTCTTGAATAAGATCACGGTCAAATTTCAATATCCTTTGCCTTTGCTTACTGATTTGTTTGCTAGGATTAAGGGGGCTAGCTGGTTTACTAAGATTAACCTTCGAGGGGCATATAATCTTATTCGTATTATGCAGGGTGACGAATGGAAAACTGCATTTAATACACCTGAAGGCCATTTTGAATACCTTGTGATGCCATTCGGACTCTCTAATGCCCCATCTGTGTTCCAATCCTTCATGCATGATATATTTCGGAGTTATCTTGATAAATTCATGGTTGTATATTTGGATGATATTTTGATTTTTTCCAATGATTGGGAGTCTCATGTGAAACAGGTCAGGATGGTATTTCAGATCCTCCGTAATAATGCTTTGTTTTATTTTTTCTCCCTCATCTATAGAAATGGATCCGGTTAAGGTTCAAGCCATTCATGATTGGATTCAGCCCACATCTGTGAAGAGCCTTCAGAAATTCTTGGGCTTTGCTAATTTTTATCGTCGTTTCATTGCCAACTTCTCCAGTGTGGTTAAACCTCTGACCGATTTGACGAAGAAAGGAGCTGATGTGACGAATTGGTCCTCCGCGGCTGTCACTGCCTTTCAGGAGCTTAAACGCCGATTTACTTCTGCCCCTGTGTTGCGTCTGCCGGATGTTTCTCTTCCATTTCAGGTTGAGGTTGAGGCGTCTGAGATTGGGGCAGGGGCCATTTTGTCTCAGAGGAATTCTGATGGTTCCTTGATGAAACCATGTGCCTTCTTTTCTCGGAAGTTTTTGCCTGCGGAACGCAATTATGATGTCGGCAATCGGGAGTTGTTGGCTATGAAGTGGGCATTTGAGGAGTGGCGACATTGGCTTGAGGGAGCTAAGCACCGTATGTGACCAAAAGAAGCAAGAAGACCATGGAGAAATCACCAACCACACAACTGAAGAACCGATATCAAATCTTTGTAGAGGATGAAGATGGCACACCTAAGAATGAAGCAATACCAGCAAGCAAAAAAGAAAAGGGCACACAGCAACAAGTGACAGCAAAAAGTACAGCCAAGAAGCAACGAAGAGTGGTGGTGGTGGGAGACTCACTACTGAGAGGCACAGAAGCAGCCATCTGCAGACCGGACA
Source organism: Ranitomeya imitator (assembly GCF_032444005.1). Taxonomy (NCBI): domain Eukaryota; kingdom Metazoa; phylum Chordata; class Amphibia; order Anura; family Dendrobatidae; genus Ranitomeya; species Ranitomeya imitator. The sequence continues at coordinate 1,221,419,395 of NC_091282.1, read as the reverse complement.
TAACTGCAAGAGAAGTATGCTGCCTTCCAGGTGCGATGATCAAGGATGTGACCGATAGGATACCAAAGCTCTTCAGCTCCAAGGACGTCCACCCATTTCTTCTGATACATGTTGGCACCAATGACACAGCAAGGAAGGACCTACCGACAATCTGCAAGGACTTTGAAGAGTTGGGGAAGAAAGTAAAGGAACTGGATGCACAGGTAGTTTTTTCTTCTATCCTTCCAGTAGATGGGCATGGCACCAGGAGATGGAACAGGATCCTTGATGCAAACAACTGGCTAAGACGATGGTGCAGACAACAAGGATTTGGATTCCTGGACCACGGTGTGAATTACTGGTATGATGGACTCCTCGCCAGAGACGGACTACACCTCAACAAACCTGGGAAACACACATTCGCCAGAAGACTCGCTACACTCATCAGGAGGGCGTTAAACTAGAAGAAGAGGGGACGGGAAGAAAAACATTAGACTCGAACAAAGACGACCCAGGAAAACATACTCAGAAGGGAGGTAAGAACATTTCTAAAACAATCCACAGTGAGGAGATTGGAACAAAACAAAATCCTCTAAACTGCATGCTCGCAAACGCCAGAAGCCTGACAAACAAGATGGAAGAACTAGAAGCAGAAATATCTACAGGTAACTTTGACATAGTGGGAATAACCGAGACATGGTTAGATGAAAGCTATGACTGGGCAGTTAACTTACAGGGTTACAGTCTGTTTAGAAAGGATCGTAAAAATCGGAGAGGAGGAGGGGTTTGTCTCTATGTAAAGTCTTGTCTAAAGTCCACTTTAAGGGAGGATATTAGCGAAGGGAATGAGGATGTCGAGTCCATATGGGTGGAAATTCATGGAGGGAAAAATGGTAACAAAATTCTCATTGGGGTCTGTTACAAACCCCCAAATATAACAGAAAGCATGGAAAGTCTACTTCTAAAGCAGATAGATGAAGCTGCAACCCATAATGAGGTCCTGGTTATGGGGGACTTTAACTACCCGGATATTAACTGGGAAACAGAAACCTGTGAAACCCATAAAGGCAACAGGTTTCTGCTAATAACCAAGAAAAATTATCTTTCACAATTGGTGCAGAATCCAACCAGAGGAGCAGCACTTTTAGACCTAATACTATCTAATAGACCTGACAGAATAACAAATCTGCAGGTGGTTGGGCATTTAGGAAATAGCGACCACAATATTGTGCAGTTTCACCTGTCTTTCACTAGGGGGACTTGTCAGGGAGTCACAAAAACATTGAACTTTAGGAAGGCAAAGTTTGAACAGCTTAGAGATGCCCTTAATCTGGTAGACTGGGACAATATCCTCAGAAATGAGAATACAGATAATAAATGGGAAATGTTTAAGAACATCCTAAATAGGCAGTGTAAGCGGTTTATACCTTGTGGGAATAAAAGGACTAGAAATAGGAAAAACCCAATGTGGCTAAACAAAGAAGTAAGACAGGCAATTAACAGTAAAAAGAAAGCATTTGCACTACTAAAGCAGGATGGCACCATTGAAGCTCTAAAAAACTATAGGGAGAAAAATACTTTATCTAAAAAACTAATTAAAGCTGCCAAAAAGGAAACAGAGAAGCACATTGCTAAGGAGAGTAAAACTAATCCCAAACTGTTCTTCAACTATATCAATAGTAAAAGAATAAAAACTGAAAATGTAGGCCCCTTAAAAAATAGTGAGGAAAGAATGGTTGTAGATGACGAGGAAAAAGCTAACATATTAAACACCTTCTTCTCCACGGTATTCACGGTGGAAAATGAAATGCTAGGTGAAATCCCAAGAAACAATGAAAACCCTATATTAAGGGTCACCAATCTAACCCAAGAAGAGGTGCGAAACCGGCTAAATAAGATTAAAATAGATAAATCTCCGGGTCCGGATGGCATACACCCACGAGTACTAAGAGAACTAAGTAATGTAATAGATAAACCATTATTTCTTATTTTTAGTGACTCTATAGCGACAGGGTCTGTTCCGCAGGACTGGCGCATAGCAAATGTGGTGCCAATATTCAAAAAGGGCTCTAAAAGTGAACCTGGAAATTATAGGCCAGTAAGTCTAACCTCTATTGTTGGTAAAATATTTGAAGGGTTTCTGAGGGATGTTATTCTGGATTATCTCAATGAGAATAACTGTTTAACTCCATATCAGCATGGGTTTATGAGAAATCGCTCCTGTCAAACCAATCTAATCAGTTTTTATGAAGAGGTAAGCTATAGGCTGGACCACGGTGAGTCATTGGACGTGGTATATCTCGATTTTTCCAAAGCGTTTGATACCGTGCCGCACAAGAGGTTGGTACACAAAATGAGAATGCTTGGTCTGGGGGAAAATGTGTGTAAATGGGTTAGTAACTGGCTTAGTGATAGAAAGCAGAGGGTGGTTATAAATGGTATAGTCTCTAACTGGGTCGCTGTGACCAGTGGGGTACCGCAGGGGTCAGTATTGGGACCTGTTCTCTTCAACATATTCATTAATGATCTGGTAGAAGGTTTACACAGTAAAATATCGATATTTGCAGATGATACAAAACTATGTAAAGCAGTTAATACAAGAGAAGATAGTATTCTGCTACAGATGGATCTGGATAAGTTGGAAACTTGGGCTGAAAGGTGGCAGATGAGGTTTAACAATGATAAATGTAAGGTTATACACATGGGAAGAGGGAATCAATATCACCATTACACACTGAACGGGAAACCACTGGGTAAATCTGACAGGGAGAAGGACTTGGGGATCCTAGTTAATGATAAACTTACCTGGAGCAGCCAGTGCCAGGCAGCAGCTGCCAAGGCAAACAGGATCATGGGGTGCATTAAAAGAGGTCTGGATACACATGATGAGAGCATTATACTGCCTCTGTACAAATCCCTAGTTAGACCGCACATGGAGTACTGTGTCCAGTTTTGGGCACCGGTGCTAAGGAAGGATATAATGGAACTAGAGAGAGTACAAAGGAGGGCAACAAAATTAATAAAGGGGATGGGAGAACTACAATACCCAGATAGATTAGCGAAATTAGGATTATTTAGTCTAGAAAAAAGACGACTGAGGGGCGATCTAATAACCATGTATAAGTATATAAGGGGACAATACAAATATCTCGCTGAGGATCTGTTTATACCAAGGAAGGTGACGGGCACAAGGGGGCATTCTTTGCGTCTGGAGGAGAGAAGGTTTTTCCACCAACATAGAAGAGGATTCTTTACTGTTAGGGCAGTGACAATCTGGAATTGCTTGCCTGAGGAGGTGGTGATGGCGAACTCAGTCGAGGGGTTCAAGAGAGGCCTGGATGTCTTCCTGGAGCAGAACAATATTGTATCATACAATTATTAGGTTCTGTAGAAGGACGTAGATCTGGGGATTTATTGTGATGGAATATAGGCTGAACTGGATGGACAAATGTCTTTTTTCGGCCTTACTTACTAACTATGTATTGTGGTCCTGACCGATCATAAGAATCTGATTTACCTCGAGTCTGCCAAACGGCTGAATCCTAGACAGGCTCGATGGTCCCTGTTTTTCTCCCGTTTTGATTTTGTGGTCTCATACATTCCTGGTACTTAGAATGTTTAGGCTGATGCCTTCTCTAGGAGTTTTTTTCCTGATTCCCCTGGGGTTCTTGAGCCGGTCGGCATTCTGAAGGAAGGGGTGATTCTTTCTGCCATCTCCCCTGATTTACGACGGGTTCTTCAGGAATTTCAGGCTAATAAACCTGACCGCTGTCCTGTGGGGAAACTGTTTGTTCCTGATAGATGGACTAGTAAAGTGATTTCTGAGGTTCATTGTTCCGTGTTGGCTGGCCATCCTGGGATTTTTGGTACCAGAGATTTGGTTGGTAGGTCCTTTTGGTGGCCTTCTTTGTCGCGGGATGTGCGTTCTTTTGTGCAGTCCTGTGGGATTTGTGCGCGGCTAAGCCTTGCTGTTCCCGCGCTAGTGGACTGCTTTTGCCATTACCGGTCACTGAGAGGCCCTGGACACATATTTCTATGGATTTTATTTCCGATCTTCCGGTTTCCCAAAGAATGTCGGTTATCTGGGATGTCTGTGACCGATTTTCTAAGATGGTTCATTTGGTGCCTTTGCCTAAATTGCCTTCTTCTTCTGATTTGGTTCCGTTGTTTTTTCAGCATGTGGTACGTTTGCATGGTATTCCGGAGAATATTGTGTCCGACAGAGGTTCCCAGTTTGTCTCTAGGTTTTGGCGGGCCTTTTGTGCCAAGCTGGGCATTGATTTGTCTTTCTTCTGCATTTCATCCTCAGACAAATGGCCAGACTGAGCGAACTAATCAGACCTTGGAGACCTATTTGAGATGCTTTGTGTCTGCTGATCAGGATGATTGGGTGGCTTTTTTGCCATTGGCCGAGTTTGCCCTTAATAATCGGGCTAGTTCGGCTACTTTGGTTTCGGCTTTTTTTTGTAATTTTGGTTTTCATCCTCGTTTTTCTTCTGGGCAGGTTGAGCCTTCTGACCTTCCTGGTGTGGATTCTGTGGTCGACAGGTTGCAGCAGATTTGGGCTCATGTGGTGGACAATTTGGTGTTGTCTCAGGAGGAGGCTCAACGTTTTGCTAACCGTCGTCGGTGTGTTGGTTCCCGGCTTCGGGTTGGGGATCTGGTTTGGTTATCTTCCCGTCATGTTCCTATGAAGGTTTCTTCCCCTAAGTTTAAGCCTCGATTTATTGGTCCTTATAGGATTTCTGAGATTATTAATCCGGTGTCCTTTCGCCTGGCACTTCCGGCCTCTTTTGCTATTCATAATGTCTTCCATAGATCTTTGTTGCAGAAATATGTGGAGCCCGTTGTTCCCTCTGTTTGTCCTCAGGCCCCTGTGTTGGTCTATGGGGAGTTGGAATATGTGGTTGAGAAGATTTTGGATTCTCGTTTTTCGAGGCGGAAGCTTCAGTACCTTGTCAAATGGAAGGGTTATGGCCAGGAGGATAATTCTTGGGTTTCTGCCTCTGATGTCCATGCCACTGATTTGGCTCGTACCTTTCATCGGGCTCATCCTGATCGGCCTTGGGGGGTCTGGTGAGGGTTCGGTGACCCCTCCTCAAGGGGGGGTACTGTTGTGAATTCAGCTTTTGGGCTCCCTCCGGTGGTTGTAGAGGGTAATGCAGTTGTGACTGGACTGCAGGATTGGACAGGTGTATCTACTAATTGCAAAACTGACTGGGGCATATAGCCCTGCTGGACTCTTTAGTCCCTGCCAGTTGTCCATTGTTTTTGAAGGATTCACTTCCCTGCTGGTCTCTCCAGTTTGCTGTGCTTTTCTACAAAGATAAGTCCTGGCTTTGTTTTTGCTGTCCACCTGCTGAGGACCTTAAAGTTTTGTGCTTATTCATGTTTTTGTCTTGTTCAGCTTTGTCTGTGAAGGATTTTTTGCAGCTAAGCTGTGTCTCTGGAGATGCAGATATACCCCCCATGTCTTTAGTCAGATGTGGTGATTCGTATTTTCTGTGGTGGATATTTTCTAGTGTTTTTTATACTGACCGCATAGTACTCTGTTCTATTCTTTCTTTTTAGCTAGTATGGCCTCCTATGCTAAAATCTGATTTCATTCCTGCGTATGTTATTTCCCTCTCCTCTCACCGTCAATATTTGTGGGGGGCTATCTATCCTTTGGGGATTTTCTCTGAGGCAAGATAGGTTTCCTGTTTCTGTCTTTAGGGGTAGTTAGATCTTAGGCTGTGCCGAGGGGTCTAGGGAGTGTCAGGTACCCCCCACGGCTACTTTTAGTTGTGCTGCTAGGTTCAGGGTTTGCGGTCAGTACAGGGACCACCTTCTCCAGAGTCCGTCTCATGCTGCTCCTAGGCCACCAGATCATAACAGCACATAGAATACAGTTACGGCCTGAGTATGCCTCCCCCAGGGTGACAGAGATAGCACAGGATAGGACCTGGCAACTCAGTAGCAGAAAACAGACTCAGGAAGTGTCGGGGCCTCCGCCCTAAGCATAAAGCCAGGAAGTATACAGCAGGCAGAGGACAGAACTCACAGCATGGCCTGGAGTGGTGAGATGGGAGATGGGAAGCCATGCAGTGATGTCGGCAAGGATGTTACAATAAGTCTTCAGCCCCTTTGCTCAGTATTGAGTAGAAGCCCCTTTTGATCTAGTACAGCCATGAGTGTTCTTGGGAAGTTTTTCCCCCCTGGATTTGGGGATCTTCGGACATTCTTCGTTGCAGATCCTCTCCAGTTGCGTCAGGTTGGATGGTGAACGTTGGTGGACGCCATTTTCAGGTCTCTCCAGAGATGCTCCATTGGGTTTAGGTCAGGGCTCTGGCTGGGCCGGTCAGGAATGGTCGCAGAGTTGTTCTGAAGCCGCTCCTTTGTTATTTTAGCTGTCTGCTTAGAGTCGTTGTCTTGTTGGAAAGTGAACCTTCGGCCAAGTCTGAGTCCTAGAGCACTCTGGAAGAGGTTTTCATCCAGGATATCTCTGTACTTGGCCGCATTCATGTTTCCTTCAATGACATCCAGTCATCCTGTCCCTGCAGCTGAAAAACACCCCCATAGCATGATGCTGCCACCATGTCTCACTGTTGGGATTGTATTGGGCAGGTGATGAGCAGTGCCTGGTTTTCTCCACACATGCCGCTTAGAATTATCACCAAAAAGATCTATCATCGTCTCATCAGACCAGAGAATCTTATTTCTCATAGTCTGGGAGTCCTTCATGTGTTTTTTAGTAAACTCTATGCAGCTTTCATGTGTCTTGCAGTAAGGAGAGGCTTCCGTCGGGCTACTTTGCCATAAAGGCCTGACTGGTGGAGGCTGCAGTGATAGATGACTTTGTGGAACCTTCTCCCATCTCTTTACTGCATCTCTGGAGCTCAGCCACAGTGATCTTGGGGTTCTTCTTTACCTCTCTCACCAAGGCTCTTCTCCCACAATTGCTCAGTTTGGCTGGACAGCCAGGTCTAGGAAGACTTCTGGTGGTCCCAAACTTCTTCCATTTAAGGATTATGGAGGCCACTGTGCTCTTAGGAACCTTGAGTACTGCAGAAATTCTGTTGTAACCTTGGCCAGATCTGTGCCTTGCCACAATTCTGTCTCTGAGCTCCTTGACCAGTTCCTTTGGCCTCATGATTCTCATTTGGTCTGACATGCACTGTGAGCGGTGAGGTCTTACATAGACAGGTGTGCGCCTTTCCAAATCAAGTCCTATCAGTTTAATTACACACTGCTGGACTCCAATGAAGGAGTAGAACCATCACAAGGAGGATCACAAGGAAATGGACAGCATGAGACTTACATATGAGAGTCTGAGCAAAGGGTCTGAATACTTATGGCCATGTGATATTTCAGGTTTTATTTTTTATGAAATTTGCAAAAATTTCTACATTTCTGTTGTTTTTTTTTAGTCAAGATGCGAAGAAAGAACTTTTTTTAATTTACCAAATAGCTGCAATGAAACAAAGAGTGAAAAATTTAAGAGTCTGATACTTTCCGTACCCACTGTATATTATTTTCTGGTTAGCCAATAAAAGTATCACTCTGGGAATACTTTTGTCGTCATTGGGCAGAAAAGTATTCACATTAAACTTCACACAAAAATATGAAGATTCTAGAGTCCTCAGTTGTTGATGCCTGTCAATGGCGAACTGAAAAGATAGTGACAAATTTCAGCTTTCGAGACTCCTCGGGTGTCAGAATAACACAACATATGAAGACCCCCATATTTATACACAACAGGGCACAGAAATAATGCAATAGATAAGACAAGTGACGTGAAGCAGAACTATCAATGTGGGATGGGGAGAAGTAGCTATGGCCGTAAATATTGGAACAGTTCATAGATCAGGAATTGGAGAGGACAGGAAGCTTCTGACAATGATACTTCTTAGATTTGGGGGCTGTGTAAAAAACAGAAGTGGGGGGTCTCAAAATATGGATTGTAATCGGGCATCTTTTGGCAGTAAAGGTTGTAGTCTCCATGCAGCTCCTGTTAGCACCTCCATGTTTGGATTGTAGGTGACTACTAGAGGGACTCGGTTGCTTTCTTCTTTAGTTTTGATATTCTGGTGGCTCTTGTAATCTGGTTTTCAATTGTTCTTGGATCATAGCCCTGCTTCAGAAAGGTTTTTATGAGGCCACCAAGATGTTTGGCTCTAACCAAGAGGTTGGAACATCTCCCATTGTATCTGATGGCCGGACTGTAGACAATAGATTTTTAAACTGTCCAATGTAAGGTATGTTGGACTGTCAATTGGCTTCTGGTACAGGGACGACTTTATTTCATTGTTCTTAATGATGGTGTCCAAAAAGTTAATTTCAGTACAGGAGTTTTTGAGTGTTAAGTTGAATGGATGAAATTGGTTATAGTGCTCATGGAATGTCTTTACCTGTTGCTCAGACATTGACCAAGTGATTAAATATCGTCAATGTACAGGCAATAGGCCAGAGGCCTGATGGGATATGAAGACAAGAAGTCACTTTAGAGCTTGGCCATGAAAAGATTTGCGTCATGTGGAGCCATTTTACTTTCCATCGCTGTACCATCTCATGTAGATACACTTGTACTCAAACGTTTATATACCCCAGGAGAATGTTTCCTTTCTTCGCCTTTTTTCAGAGAATATGAATGATAACAAAAAATGGTCAGTGGTTGGGTGAAGCCATTTATTGTCAAACTACTGTGTTTTATCTTATTAAATCATAATGACAGCCCAAAACATCCAAATGACTCTGATCAAAAGTTAACATACCCCATTTCTAAATACCGTGTATTACCCCCTCTAACATCAATGACAGCTTGAAGTCTTTTGTGGTAGTTGTGGATGAGGTTCTTTATTTTCTCAGATGATAAAGCTGCCCACTCTTCTTGACAAGAAGACTCCAGTTCCTGTAAATTCCTGGGCTGTCTAGCATGAACTGCGCGCTTGAGATCTCTCCAGAGTGGATCAATGATATTAAGGTCAGGAGACTGAGATGGCCACTCCAGAACCTACACTTTGTTCTGCTGTAGCCAATGACAGGTCGACTTGGCCTTGTGTTATGGATTATTATCATGTTGGAACATCCAAGTACATCCCAATGCACAGATTCCGGGCTGATGAGTGCAAATTTGCCTCAAGTATTTGCTGATAACGTGCTGCATTCATCTTTCCTTCAACTTTGACCGTTTCCTGTGCCTTTGTAGCTCACATATCCCCAACACATCAGTGATCCACCTTCGTGCTTTACAGTAGGAATGGTGTTCCTTTCATCATAGGCTTTGTTGACTTCTCTCCAAACGTAACGTTTATGGTTGTGGCCAAAAAGTTCAATTTTGGTCTCATCACTCCAAATTACCTTGTTCCAGAAGTTTTGAGGCTTGTTTCTGTGCTATTTTGTTATTGTAGGCAAGATACTTTGTGGCATTTGCGCAGTAATGGATTTTCTTCTGGCGACTCGACCATGCTGCGCATTTTTCTTCAAGTGACTCGTTATTACGCATCTTGAAGCAGCCACACCGCTAGTTTTCAGAGAGTCCTGTGTTTCAGCTGATGTTATTTGTGGGTTTTTCTTTGCATCACAAACAATTTTCCTGGCAGTTGCGGACGACGAGCCCCTGATTTTCCATTTGTTAATAACAGTGTGAATGCTGCTGACTGGCATTATCAATTCCTTGGATATCTTTTTGTATCACTTTTCTGTTTTATACAGTTCAACTACCTTTTCACGTAGATCCGTTGACAATTCTTTTGTTTTCTCCATGGCTCACAATCCAGAAACGTCAGTGGCTGGATGAAAGATGCAAAAGTCTGTCTGGATCCCAGAAACTCACTCAGCTTCTTTGCACACACTGATTACAAGCAAACAGGTCATAGGTGAGGATGTTGCCTTTAGTAGCCTTTCGAACGCATTTGTGTCAACGTTTGTGCATATTATCAGGCCAAAATCACCAGGGGATGTAAACTTTAGATCAGGGTCATTTGGATGTTTTGGGTTGTCAGTATGACTTAAAAAGACAAAACACAGTAGTTGCTGGGTCGGCTGATGTGGTGGTGACCACTTCCACCATCCTTTAAATGGTCACCTGATGCATCAGCTGACTGTTGGTGAGTTTCTCTATGGAGATCAGCCTTGCAGTGACATCTCTCTGGTGTCTGCTGTTTCTGGAGTTTGGAGTCCGGCTTCTGTGTCATGTGCGGTGTGGAGATTCGCAGCGGAGTCTGGAAGCTAAGTGTGGTGTTTTCTCCTCATCTCTTTTGTGTTTGTGACTGTCCCCTGTGTGATCTGCAGTGGTGAGGCTAGCGCCCGTAGCTGGCCAGTGCACTAGCCAGGGCAGTGCTAGGTGACACCGAGGGATGAGGTTCCTGGCGGCGGTGGGTGAAGGACACACTTAGGGCGGTAGGGGAGTGCAGGAACAGGCTCAGGTGGTGACCATCTCCCAATTCCCTATCAGTAGGGCCTTCCTTTCCCAATTTCCATCCCGTTCTGTGTGTCTGTGTTGCGCCATCTGCTGACTGTCCCCCCCGTTGGGTCGTGTCACATCGTGCCAGTTTCCACAGTGGTGTTGTTTTCACTGCTGCTCAGTGACAGTCTTTTCACAGCTGGTCAGTAATGGTGTTTTCACAGCTTGCTGGTGACAGTCTGTCCACCGCTTGTCAGTGACGTGTTGCCGCTGCTGGTCAGTGAAGGTGTTTCCACAGCTGGTCTATAATAGTGTTTCCTCAGCTGGTCAGTGACTGTGTTTCCACGCCTAGTCAGTGTCTGTGCTTCCACAGCCAGCCGGTGTTTCCATCGCTGGTCAGTAACAATGTTTTCACCTCTGGTAAGTGATGGTGTTACCACCAATGGTCAATAATGGTGTTTCCACAGCTGATCAGCGACGGTGTTTCCACTACTGGTCAGTAACAGTCTTTTCACCTCTGGTCAGTGACGGTGTTTCCACAGCTGGTCAGTAATGGTGTTTTCACTCCTTGTCAATGACTGTCTCCACAGCTGGTCAGTGACTGTGTCTCCACAGCTGCTCAGTCACAGTATTTACACAGCTGGTGAGTGATTGTTTCCACCGCTGGTCAGTGATGGTCTTTACACAGCTGGTCAATAATGGTGCTTCCACAGCCAGCTGGTGTTTCCACTACTGGTCAGTAACAGTCTTTTCATCTCTGGTCACTGATGGTGTTTCCACCGCTGGTCAGTGATGGTGTTTCCACAGCTGGTCAGTAACAGTGTTTTCACCTCTGGTCAGTGATGGTGTTTCCACAGCTGGTCAGTAACAGTGTTTTCACCTCTGGTCAGTGACGGTGTTTCCACCGCTGGTCATTGATGGTGTTTCCACTACTGGTCAGTAACAGTCTTTTCACGTCTGGTCAGTGACGGTGTTTCCACAGCTGGTCAGTCATGGTGTTTCCACAGCGGGTCAGTGACTGTGTCTCTACAGCTAGTCAGTTTCTGTGCTTACACAGCCAGCCGGTGTTTCCACAGCTGGTCAGTAACAGTGTTTTCACCTCTGATCAGTGATGGTGTTTCCACAGTTGATCTTTGATGGTGTTTCCACAGGTGGTCAATAATGGTGTTTCCACAGCCAGCTGGTGTTTCCACTACTGGTCAGTAACAGTCTTTTCACCTCTGGTCAGTGACGGTGTTTCCACCGCTGGTCAGTAACAGTCTTTTCACCTCTGGTCAGTGACGGTGTTTCCACCGCTGGTCAGTGACGGTGTTTCCACCGCTGGTCAGTGACGGTGTTTCCACCGCTGGTCAGTGATGGTGTTCCTCATCATCGCAGACCACAGCCACCATCCATCCCAGGCCCGTAGAAATGAAGGAGGAGATGTAGAAGAGCTATCAATAAATACCGGTAATATCTCCTGCAACCATCGGAAACACGAAATCTGAAATCCAACTCGTCTGATCAGAGGCCGAGCCTACACATCTGTCTTCCCCCATGCTGTACACTGCAGCCTGGCTTGTTCAGATTGTCTGACACTGATAACGACCTGCGACCTGCGGTGCTGAGACTCTCACTAATAGGAAAATGTACGTAATGAAAATTTCTGCCATTTTATATTTTTGCGTCAGCTTCTTCCTGATGATGGCTGAGCGTGTCCGATGTGTCCAGTCTACAGCTGCACTGACACATTGTAACAAACCATCAGAATCAGGATCAGTGCAGCTTTTATTTAGAAAAGACAATTATAACAATATCCCCCCCGAGGTTCATTCGGCGGCCATCGCTGGTTGCAGAGTCCATCTAGTGCTTCCATTGGTGCAGTGGGGTCTAGGGACTCCCATTTACAACATAGAAGGGGCCCTGTGAGTGATAGGAAGACCCTTTAAGCTCTCAGCATTGTCTAGACGAGGATACAAATGTAACAAACCTCCAGCTGTGTCTTCTCTGGGACTAATGAATGTATTCTCTCCCAGAAAAGAAAACACAAGATGTCATAGAAGCTGATGAGGCGGCATGTTCTGGGGGCTGCACGGCCCTGTAATTGGTTTGTTACCCCCACCAGCAGGTGACCTGGGGGGCGACTTCTACATTACAGAAGTGTTGGTGCAGCAGGGCTCACAGTGTAATTACTGCCCCCACTAGTGACTCCGGCTGTTTCATCTGACAGGACATGATGGGAGTTATAGTTCCCCAAATCACTGATGAAGGTTCCTGGTGTCACGAGGAGATGAGCGGATCAGTTCACAGGACCCCAGAGCAGAACCCGTCAGCGATCAGCGGAGCCCAGTGATCCGGCTCCTACCGCCGGATCAGAAAATATTATGTGGATACTATTTGTGGTACTGTTATATATACACAGGTCTGGGGGCACTATTACTATACGGAGGCACAGAGGGGGCACTATTACTATACGGAGGCACAGAGGGGGCACTATTACTTTACGGAGGCACAGAGGGGGCACTATTACTATATGGAGCCACCGAGGGGGCAATATTACTATACGGAGGCACAGAGGGGGCACTATTACTATAAGGAGGCACAGAGGGGGCACTATTACTATACGGAGGCACAGAGGGGGCACATAGCCCCCTATATACAGTACAAGCCCTCACATAGCCCCCTATATACAGTACAAGCCCTCACATAGCCCCTATATACAGTACAAGCCCTCACATAGCCTCCTATATACAGTGCAAGCCCTCACATAGCCCCCTATATACAGTACAAGCCCTCACATAGCCCCTATATACAGTACAAGCCCTCACATAGCCTCCTATAAACAGTACAAGCCCTCACATAGCCCCCTATATACAGTACAAGCCCTCACATAGCCCCTGTATACAGTACAATCCCTCACATAGCCTCCTATATACAGTACAAGCCCTCACATAGCCCCTATATACAGTACAAGCCCTCACATAGCCCCCTATATACAGTACAAGCCCTCACATAGCCCCCTATATACAGTACAAGCCCTCACATAGCCCCCTATATACAGTACAAGCCCTCACATAGCCTCCTATAAACAGTACAAGCCCTCACATAGCCCCCTATATACAGTACAAGCCCTCACATAGCCCCTGTATACAGTACAATCCCTCACATAGCCTCCTATATACAGTACAAGCCCTCACATAGCCCCTGTATACAGTGCAAGCCCTCACATAGCCCCTGTATACAGTGCAAGCCCTCACATAGCCCCTGTATACAGTGCAAGCCCTCACATAGCCCCTATATACAGTGCAAGCCCTCACATAGCCCCTATATACAGTGCAAGCCCTCACATAGCCCCTATATACCGTACAAGCCCTCACATAGCCCCCTATATACAGTACAAGCCCTCACATAGCCCCTGTATACAGTACAAGCCCTCACATAGCCCCTATATACAGTACAAGCCCTCACATAGCCCCTGTATACAGTGCAAGCCCTCACATAGCCCCTGTATACAGTGCAAGCCCTCACATAGCCCCTGTATACAGTGCAAGCCCTCACATAGCCCCTATATACAGTGCAAGCCCTCACATAGCCCCTATATACAGTGCAAGCCCTCACATAGCCCCTATATACCGTACAAGCCCTCACATAGCCCCCTATATACAGTACAAGCCCTCACATAGCCCCTGTATACAGTACAAGCCCTCACATAGCCCCTATATACAGTACAAGCCCTCACATAGCCTCCTATATACAGTACAAGCCCTCACATAGCCCCTATATACAGTACAAGCCCTCACATAGCCTCCTATATACAGTACAAGCCCTCACATAGCCCCCTATATACAGTACAAGCCCTCACATAGCCCCCTATATACAGTACAAGCCCTCACATAGCCCCCTATATACAGTACAAGCCCTCACATAGCCCCCTATATACAGTACAAGCCCTCACATAGCCCCCTATATACAGTACAAGCCCTCACATAGCCCCCTATATACAGTACAAGCCCTCACATAGCCCCCTATATACAGTACAAGCCCTCACATAGCCCCCTATATACAGTACAAGCCCTCACATAGCCCCCTATATACAGTACAAGCCCTCACATAGCCCCCTATATACAGTACAAGCCCTCACATAGCCCCTATATACAGTACAAGCCCTCACATAGCCCCCTATATACAGTACAAGCCCTCACATAGCCCCCTATATACAGTACAAGCCCTCACATAGCCTCCTATATACAGTACAAGCCCTCACATAGCCTCCTATATACAGTACAAGCCCTCACATAGCCCCCTATAAACAGTACAAGCCCTCACATAGCCTCCTATATACAGTACAAGCCCTCACATAGCCCCTATATACAGTACAAGCCCTCACATAGCCCCCTATAAACAGTACAAGCCCTCACATAGCCTCCTATATACAGTACAAGCCCTCACATAGCCCCTATATACAGTACAAGCCCTCACATAGCCCCTATATACAGTACAAGCCCTCACATAGCCCCTATATACAGTACAAGCCCTCACATAGCCCCTATATACAGTACAAGCCCTCACATAGCCCCTATATACAGTACAAGCCCTCACATAGCCCCCTATATACAGTACAAGCCCTCACATAGCCTCCTATATACAGTACAAGCCCTCACATAGCCCCTATATACAGAACAAGCCCTCACATAGCCCCCTATATACAGTACAAGCCCTCACATAGCCTCCTATATACAGTACAAGCCCTCACATAGCCCCCTATATACAGTACAAGCCCTCACATAGCCCCTATATACAGTACAAGCCCTCACATAGCCTCCTATATACAGTACAAGCCCTCACTTAGCCTCCTATATACAGAACAAGCCCTCACATAGCCCCCTATATACAGTACAAGCCCTCACATAGCCTCCTATATACAGTACAAGCCCTCACATAGCCCCCTATATACAGTACAAGCCCTCACATAGCCCCTATATACAGTACAAGCCCTCACATAGCCTCCTATATACAGTACAAGCCCTCACTTAGCCTTCTATATACAGTACAAGCCCTCACATAGCCCCTATATACAGTACAAGCCCTCACATAGCCCCTATATACAGTACAAGCCCTCACATAGCCCCTATATACAGTACAAGCCCTCACATAGCCTCCTATATACAGTACAAGCCCTCACTTAGCCTTCTATATACAGTACAAGCCCTCACATAGCAATCTATATACAGGACATAGCCATATTTGTAGGCACACATCCCATATACATATTATGAAAAAAATACAACCCATACTCCCCTCGCTCTCATTCCCCTTGTGCCCTGCTCCGGTTCCCAGGTCCACTTTTACTTGGCACACCACAGGGGAGGCGGCCGGACCTCTGCGGTATTCTTCATGGTCGGCAGTGGGCGGTGTCCCTGATTGCCCTCATTCTAATCCTCCTATGGCGGCATTATTGGTGACCCCACAAGCCCACGGACATGTTACATTCACCGCTCTTTGTGCTGACAGATGTCGGAGCTGAATCTCAGACCCACTTGGCCCCGGGCTGTGGACACAGAGATTACACGGGTGGGTGTGTGCGGGCCCGAGCTGTCACCACTGGGGTATGCTCCCCTCTCCCCTCTGTGTACCCCCTGCTCTGGGTACAGATGTGGGGGGCTCCTCTGGGTAAATTTAGCCTCTTGCACTGGGAATACGATCTCCGCACTGGTAATTATATTGTTCCAGAGAAGTAATGGTTTCCAGAGCTGGAGCTGGACATGTGGGCGCAGAGCCGGGACCCCTGAGATGCCTCCAGCACCACACACAGATACAGCACTATAGAGTCAGGTGACCGTATATACACACCTAAATATATAGACTGATGGCTCAGATCTATGGAGCCTGTATACAAGAGAGTGTGAGAACAGGACCTGGATAGTATCAGTGTATGTCAGGACATGTCACACCTCTGCAGCAGGGGCAGATATCACGATATACAGTATGTGTATATGATCCGAGGTGACTCCTCCGCAGCAGGGTCAGATATCACGATATATGTGTATATGATCCGATGTGAATCCTCCGCAGCAGGGGCAGATATCACGATATATGTGTATATGATCCGATGTGACTCCTCCGCAGCAGGGGCAGATATCATGATATATGTGTATATGATCCGATGTGACTCCTCCGCAGCAGGGGCAGATATCCTAATGTGCAACCTCCACTACACAAACTCCCTGTTAGGGCTAGCGGAACGCACCAAATAATAAGACTGATAGTGTACGGTGCGTTCGTAGCCCGGGGTCCACCGTGCAGAGATGGAACCTGCTGCTAAGTAACGATGGACTATATGGCGGTACTCATAAGTATACTCGCGTGGGTTAAACTTCACCCAACGTCAAGGAAGCGATCCTGTTGCATCACAGGATCGCGGTACCGCAGATAGAAGGCGAGCAAGCAGTCAGCGAACTTAACCCCAACTAGGATTGAAGTCCGATTAGACCACTTGCTGACACAACACCTCAACTGGGTGTGTAAGGCAACTCTTAATTAGAGCACCGAAGTGCAAGCTGTGCCGTGCTGGCAGGCACCACTAAGCACCCAGACGTGGGTCAGGAAGCGCACTACTGGCGCGTGGCGCCGCACTGGCGGTCACAGCAATAGACGCTGATTTGTGTGTGACACGTTGAGTGATTTGTCGGGCGCTAGATAGCAGCCATACTCCATACGCGAACAGTCATACAATAGGGTAGGGGTATTTAATGAACGACTTGCACTCACAACAAACACACGTATTCAATTGTACACTAGCGCATGGCCGTGCGGTCATGCGCAGTTTATATAATTGCAGGACAGGAAGTGGCCTCAGAAACTTTGCCCTTCCAAGACCTGCCAAGAGGACCAATGGAATGCGCTGCAGAGCCTGAGCACGTGACCCTCGATCTCCAACGGGAGATCTTGCTCTGGGCATGCTCAGTGTGCGCAAACAAGGACTTAGTCCCAGGGAAGTCCGCTCGCCGCTGACCAGCACTGACTTTAATGGCAGGAGCTGAAGAAGCAGCAGTAACTCTCTGTACAGAGTGAGAGCGAGCAAGACACTGGGAGCGACGTCCCCGCTGAGCAGACTCCACTGCGGCTGGAGGAGAATGGGAGACCGCAGCGGAGACGGATCGAGATTCCCCTTGTGCAGCAGAGGAAACTCGACTCCTAACACTCCCTCGCAGAAATCTCAAACATCTCAACTTACAATCACTCCCTGAGTCCCTTCTCCTTCTCACAGACATAGCTTCCATTCATGACACAGATGCTGCTGCCACTTTTTATAACTTCACAATAACCGCAACACTCGATTCGGCCGCCCCGCTCATGCATAGTAAAACTCGTACAATTAACAGGCAGCCCTGGCTGACCAGCCTGACCAAAGAACTGAGACGTGCTTCCAGGATTGCTGAGCGGAGATGGAAGAGATCCCGCTCTGCCGACCACTTCACTGCATACAAGCAGTCCCTCGCGAGCTTCAAGTCTGCGCTCATTGCCATAAAGCAAACTTACTTCTCATCTCTCATATCCTCCCTGTCTCACAACCCTTAACAGCTTTTCAACACTTTCAATTCTCTACTCCGTCCCCCAGCACCTCCTCCTTCCCCCTCATTTCTGCTGAAGACTTTGCCTCTTTCTTTAAACAGAAGATCGATACGATCAGAGACAGCTTTGGCCCACAGTGCCCACTGCCCCTTTTACCTGCTCAACCCTGCTCCTCCAAAACCAGCTTCTCCACCATGACAGAAGATCAGCTCTCCACCCTCCTGTCAAGATCACACCTCACCACCTGCACGCTCGACCCGCTCCCGTCCCACCTCATCCCTAACCTTTCCATGGTCTTCATCCCAACCCTAACGCACCTCTTCAACCTCTCACTCACAACAGGTGTCTTCCCCTCATCCTTCAAGCATGGCAAGACCACACCCATCCTCAAAAAGCCCTCTCTTGACCCATCGTCTGTGTCTAGCTATCGGCCAATATCTCTTCTCCCTTATGCCTCCAAATTGCTGGAGCAACACGTCCATCTTGAACTGTCCTCCCACCTCTCCATCTGCTCCCGCTTTGATCGGTTACAATCTGGCTTCCGTTCCCATCACTCAACTGAAACTGCCCTAACTAAAGTCACCAATGACCTACCAACTGCGAGGAGCAAGCGACACTACTCTGTCCTCCTTCTCCTGGACCTGTCTTCTGCCTTTGACACTGTGGACCACTCCCTTCTGCTACAAATCCTCTCATCTCTTGGCCTCACAGACTTGGCCCTTTCCTGGATCTCGTCATATCTGACAGACCGAACATTCAGTGTCTCCCTCCCTCTCACCACCTCCTCACCTCGCCCGTTGTCAGTCGGTGTTCCTCAAGTCTCTGTTCTAGGACCCCTACTCTTCTCCATCTACACTTTCGGCCTGGGACAGCTCATAGAATCCCACGGTATGCAGTACCATCTCTACGCTGATGACACGCAGATCTACCTATCTGGACCTGACCTCTCCTCCTTACTTACCAAAATCCCACACTGTCTGTCTGCTATTTCAGCCTTCTTTTCTGCTTGCTTTCTACAACTGAACATGGACAAAACAGAATTCATCATCTTTCCCCATCTCTACCCCTCCAACAGACCTATCCATCAATGTCAATGGCTGCTCACTTTCCCCAGTCCCACACGCCTGATGCCTCGGGGTGATGCTCGACTTGGCCCTCTCTTTCAAGCCACATATTGAAGCTCTTGCCTCCTCCTGCCATCTCTGACTCAAAAATATTTCCCGGATCCATGCTTTCCTTGACCGCGACATCACAAAAACCCTAGTCCATGCCCTTATCATCTCCCCCCTCGACTACTGCAACCTCCTACTCTCTGGACTCCCCTCTGGCACTCTGGAACCACTCCAATCCATCCTACACTCTGCTGCCCGACTAATCCACCTGTCCCCCCGCTATTCCACAGCCTCTCCCCTGTGTCAAGCCCTTCACTGGCTTCCTATCGCCCAGAGACTCCAGTTCAAAACCCTCACAATGACATACAAAGCCATCCACAACCTGTCTCCTCCATACATCTGTGACATGGTCTCCTGATACTTTCCTGCACGCAACCTCCGATCCTCTCAAGACCTCCATCTCTACTCCCCTCTCATCTCTTCTTCCCACAACCGCATCCAAGACTTCTCCCGTGCTTCCCCCATACTCTGGAACCTTCTACCCCAACACATCAGACTCTCGCCTACCATAGAAACCTTCAAAAAGAACCTGAAGACCTACCTCTTCTGACAAGCCTACAGCCTGCAGTGTTCCTGAAGTTACTGAACTGCTGCACAACCTGCCCTACCCTCTCCCAGTGTTTCCTCACCATCCCCTGCAGACTGTGAGCCCTCGTGGGCAGGGTCCTCCCTCCTTATGTACCCGTGTGCCTTGTTATCTGCTCATGTTTAATGTATTCGTCTATATTTGCCCCGTATTCACATGTACAGCGCCATGGAATAAATGGCGCTATAAACATGTATAATAATAATAATAATAATATCACAATATATGGGTATATGATCCGAGTTGACTCCTCCACAGCAGGGGCAGATATCACGATATATGTGTATATGATCCGATGTGACTCCTCTGCAGCAGGTGCAGATATCACGATATATGTGTATATGATCCGATGTGACTCCTCCGCAGCAGGGGCAGATATCACGATATATGTGTATATGATCCGATGTGACTCCTCCGCAGCAGGGGCAGATATCACGATATATGTGTATATGATCCGATGTGACTCCTTCACAGCAGGGGCAGATATCACGATATATGTGTATATGATCCGATGTGACTCCTCTGCAGCAGGTGCAGATATCACGATATATGTGTATATGATCCGATGTGACTCCTCCGCAGCAGGGGCAGATATCACGATATATGTGTATATGATCCGATGTGACTCCTCTGCAGCAGGTGCAGATATCACGATATATGTGTATATGATCCGATGTGACTCCTTCACAGCAGGGGCAGATATCACGATATATGTGTATATGATCCGATGTGACTCCTCTGCAGCAGGTGCAGATATCACGATATATGTGTATATGATCCGATGTGACTCCTCCGCAGCAGGGGCAGATATCACGATATATGTGTATATGATCCGATGTGACTCCTCTGCAGCAGGTGCAGATATCACGATATATGTGTATATGATCCGACGTGACTCCTCCGCAGCAGGGGCAGATATCACGATATATGTGTATATGATCCGATGTGACTCCTCCGCAGCAGGGGCAGATATCACGATATATGTGTATATGATCCGATGTGACTCCTCCGCAGCAGGGGCAGATATCACGATATATGTGTATATGATCCGATGTGAATCCTCCGCAGCAGGGGCAGATATCACGATATATGTGTATATGATCCAATGTGACTCCTCCGCAGCAGGGGCAGATATCACGATATATGTGTATATGATCTGATGTGACTCCTCCGCAGCAGGGGCAGATATCACGATATATGTGTATATGATCTGATGTGACTCCTCCGCAGCAGGGGCAGATATCACGATATATGTGTATATGATCTGATGTGAATCCTCCGCAGCAGGGGCAGATATCACGATATATGTGTATATGATCCGATGTGACTCCTCCGCAGCAGGGGCAGATATCACGATATATGTGTATATGATCCGATGTGACTCCTCCGCAGCAGGGGCAGATATCACGATATATGTGTATATGATCCGATGTGACTCCTCCGCAGCAGGGGCAGATATCACGATATATGTGTATATGATCCGATGTGACTCCTCTGCAGCAGGGGCAGATATCACGATATATGGTTATATGATCCCCGGTGACTCCTCTGTAGCAGAATCCCACTAGTCTAAGATCAGACGTCGCTCCCTGTTCTCCACCTATGGAGGAAATGGGTCACTGTACTGGTTGGCACCGGGCGGCCGACAATAAATGCCACCGGGCCGCGACTTCCTGCAGGCGATCCTGGGTGGGAGCGGGCGCCACTTCCTGAGGGCGCAGTTCTGGGCCTTTAATTATTAATATTCCATCACAATCACTGTAATCAGTCATGTATCGGGCCGGAGGATGAGGATGTTAGTGGGGGGCTGTGATCACACTGTAAACTCCCTGTGACCCCATTAGTGGCAGAGAAGGGGTTAAGTCCTTCTCTGTGGCTGACACTGCTGACCTCCTCCGCACTACTCTTTCATCATCCTCTGCTGTTTATATAAGGGTCCTGCAGATTCCTCCCTGGAGAAATGTGTATTCAGCCCGGATCAGGGGGGCTGCGGACATCTCTACACTGGGGTCATAGGTCAAATCATTCCTGGAGGAGGAATAATGGCAGGTATTGTGACACAGAACCCACCACTCAATCCATTACTAGGAGTTCATGTAATTAATGCACACTTCTTACAATGCAAATTAGGGTTAGTGCTAGGGACAGGGAAATGTTAGGACTAGGAACAGGGCAATGTTAGTGCTAGGGACAGGGATAGTGCTAGTGCAGCGCCCCAGAGTCCTGGTCGTTGCAGTAATGTCGCTCTGCCACTAAGGGGAGTGATGTTATGTCTGATTGCACTAAAGGAGTTCACCTGACCAGGTATCACAGTCACACATTACACTTCACATTCCGGCCACCAGGGGGAGCAAAGGGCTTTATGTATTAGGCCACTCCTCACACTCTGGTAAAACTGGGGGTTGGATAGGAAGTTAGTGAGAACGCAGCCTGGGAGAGCTCCAGGGAGGACCTGTCAGGGGTGGGTTCCTGGCAGGGGCCTAGCAGAAAGGACAGATCATTACGGAGCCGCGCCTGCACTACCTTGCGGCGGCATCTTAAGGAAGGACACGAAGCAAAGTATATTGTGGAGAAGTGAGAAACAAGATCACAGCACAAAGGAGATAGAACCAATAGGAGTCGTGCCCCGAGAACGGCAACATCCTACTGAGGCGCATAGCCGGTGGCCGGAACGCCGAGGAAGTAACAGACTTCAAGCATTACTTCAAACAGCAGCAGGACAGTTGATTATAGGTTGGCTGTCTACCTTAAATCACCTAAGCAGACATAGGAGGCAATTGTGGAAGAGGGGCGTCTCTAGGGACCCAGAATAACTCCAGGCCTTCCCGTCATACGGGTACGTCCTATCCAGATAAACTGGGGGACGGAGAGAGAGAAAGAACAGATACGACAGTTGTGAGGACTATCCCGTGGTGCTCAGCAGGGAAGGACTACAACACACAGGTGCTAGTGGTAGGCACTGATTTCCACCTGCAAAGGGAACTCTGGATGTGCCTTCGGACCGGCCGGTCTCAGATAGCCCTGTTAGCAGTGCTCTGGATTGCGGATCCTGAAGTCTTCAGTAAAAAGGTAAAGAGACTGGAACCCTGTGTCCTCGTTATTGACTGCACCTCACATCATCACCACCTACACTACTGGGAAGCCCTGGGGATACACTTCACCTGTGGGAAGGTATACCATCCAGTGGCCATAACACCACCCCAGTGGACCCCTAAGCAGCGCCGGTCACCATGACCGAATACCACAGGTGGCGTCACGAACTCCTGAGAAACTTTCATCACCTTTCATTGGACGCCCCTTGGCAGGGTCACGGACCGGGTCCAGCCACCGTGACAACCCCAGGACCGAGACAGAGAGGACCGCTACCGAGTACCCCGTGGCCCTGCGTCTGGGGGCGCTCCACTAGGGACAGGGAAATGTTAGTGCTATGGATAGGCTTAGTGCTAGGAATAGGGTTAGTGCTAGGGAAAGGGAAGTGTTAGGGACAGGGATATGGTTAGAGCTAGGGACAGGGTTAGTGCTAGGGACAGGGAAATGTTAGTGCTATGGATAGGATTAGTGCTAGGAATAGGGTTAGTGCTAGGGATAGGGAAATGTTAGGGACAGGGATATGGTTAGAGCTAGGGAGAGGGTTAGTGCTAGGGACAGGGAAATGTTAGTGCTATGGATAGGGTTAGAAAAAAATACATGGTTAACAGAAGACAATGATTTCAAGCACCTGCTCCTTTTAAAACCTCCAGCCCGCTGTTATAACACAAGTAACATGACAGTGACATCAGCTGCCTTGTCCTGGTTACCACTTTCTCCTGAGCTCACCAGAAGCTCAGTGACATGATATCTGCACATAATTTAGTGGCGGGGCTAAAAAGCAGTGGGAACAGGGTTTTTTGTCACGGAAAGGAATGACTTTGCAACTTTCTGTAACTCATCTGATTGTTCTTCAGAACAAATGTGAGTTTATGCAATATGCTGCTATAGAAATGAAGCAGCAAACTTTTTGAAAATCAGAATTTGTGTCAGTCTAAAAACTTTTGGCCACAAGTGTATATGAAGTGTGATTGAGGGTAAGGCCGGCGTCACACTCAGCGTAGGGAAATACGGTCCGTATTTTATATGCGTAATACGCAGAAATGTTTCCAAAATAGCGATCCATATGTCATCCGTAGACAGGGAGTGGCAGCGTATTTTGCGCCTCAAATATTCGTGAAAACATATGTACTGTCTCTCTCTCTCTCTATATATATGTCATTGAGACATATATATATATATATATATTTATATATATATATATATAGTATATATATTAATATTTCATCCAGCGCTAGATAGCAGAATAGCCGGTAATTCAATTACCGGCTTTTGCCATCTCCTTCCCAAACCCGACAGGATATGAGACATGATTACATACAGTAAACCATTTCATATCCCTTATATTTTTATACATATTCCACACTAAAAATGTTCCAAGTGTAAGTCTGCAAAATTAGCGGTGCTGCGCCCCCTGCTGGCATAACCTCAGATGAACTCGAGCGTGAGAATATATTCAGAAAAATTCCCACGCTACAGTTCATTTGAGTTTATGCCAGCAGGGGGCGCAGCACCACTACAGTAGCTACGTTCCCCTGCTTTCCATTCATTCCCCAGTTTTTGAAGGCAGGGGCAGCTGCATGATCAGGCTCCTGCTTGTAAAATTAGTTAACCCCTTCAGATGGATTTACAGTGTGGGGCAAGACTGAACGATGGAAAGGTATGGGATATTGTTTTTTTATTTTTCCTTTTTTCCAGAACGAGGGTCATCATTTGGATTGAGCGTTTAATAAACTATTACAACACCCTGTGTCTTTATTTCAATAATATACTTTTTTCATAATGTGTGTGTGTTTTATTAACCATTTCGTACTATTGGATTAATAATGGATAGGTGTATTATTGACGCCTCTCCATTATTAATCTGGCTTAATGTCACCTTACAATAGCAAGGTGGCATTAACCCTTCATTACCCCATATCCCACCGCTACACGGGAATGGGAAGAGAGTGGCCAAGTGCCAGAATAGGTGCATCTTACAGATGTGCCTGTTCTGGGGTGGCTGGGGGCAGGTGTTTTTAGCCGGGGGGGGGGGGCAATAACCATGGACCCTCTCCAGGCTATTAATATCTGCTCTGCCCTCAGTCACTGGCTTTACTACTCTGGCGGAGAAAGTTGCGCGGGAGCCCACGCCAATTGTTTCCGTGATTTAACCCTTTTAACACCTAGAGCCACCAAATTTTGCACATACACTTCTAACAGTAGTGAGGAATATGTAAAAATATAAGGGATATGAGATGGTTTACTGTATGTAACCATGTCTCATATACTGTCGGGTTTGGGAAGGAGATGGCAAAAGCCGGTAATTGAATTACCGGCTATTCTGCTATCTAGCGCTGGATGAAATATTAATATATATACATATATGTGTCTCACTGACATATATATATATATATATATACCTATTCTATGTGTACACATTTATTCTACCTATTCTACTGTAAGCTGTCAGTGTGATTTTACTGTACACCGCACTGAATTACCGGCTTTTCTCTCTAACATCGCTGCGTATTTCTCACAAGTCACACTGCTGGTCCGTGTGTAATCCGTATTTTTCTCGCCCCCATAGACTGTCATTGGTAGATTTTTTGTGCAATACGTTGACAAACGCAGCATGCTGCGATTTTCTACGCCCGTAAAATATGGCTGCAAAATATACGGCAGATAGGAGCTGCCCCATAGAGAATCATTGGTCCGTGTGCAATGAGTATTTTTTGCGCCTCTCATATGTCCGTAAAACTCGCTAGTGTGACCCCGGCCTAAGAGGCTAAAAACTGCGGTTGGTGAAAAATATTTGCCTTCACCGGGACTGAAAATACCGTGTCACAGCTGACACTTGGGGCACAGGGTGATGCTGATGGTTGTAGCACAGGAACGTGACCACTAAAGACCAAGGAAATACAGTGATGGATGTCAATGACTAGTAACTTACCTCCTGGACACCAGGACCAATTATCCAATGTACAGTGGGGTCAGGTGTGGGAAATGACTGGACTCTGATATTTTGGAACTCACCAGATATTTGGCAATAAACTGGTGGATCTACAAAGATGAACCGTCCATCTCAGACCAGATGAAGCCCCAGGGCTCCATGTCACTAACCATCGCTTTATCTCCTGGGGTGCACTTAATATTTAAAGGCTTCAACTGTTTGGACAAAATTACCAAGTTATTTTGGACTAAATTAACATTAAAGGAGGATTTTCAGCCAACGCCTCCCAGACGTGTCGCAGTAAAGGCGCACTCCAGTTCTACGATGGATTCATATCCGAGAGGTGTTGACTACAGGGTGGTCGTCCCTCAGGTTATTCTCCCGCTTCCATCAGTTCTAGCACCAGGATCAAGAACACACGGGTGTGAAACATGGAAGCGCAGAGATTTTTTTTAAAACTCTTTATTGAAAGATTCCACAAACATGTAATATGACAGCGTCAGGTCAGAATGATCCGCGCAGTCGCCTTCCACAATGACATGGAAGTAACGTTCCATCTTAATAATAGAGGAAACAAAGAAAAGCGCAGATGTTTTTATTGTGACATTCTCCCTGAATTTTTTTTCCCTGAAACCTTAGTAAAGTTTGCATTTTCATTTATCAATTTAATTTGCAAGACTGAGAATTCCCGGGGTGACCCAACTAATGTTACACGGCCAGGCCAGCCTGTGCAGGAGAGCCAAGCTTTTATTAAACCCTATGTGGATGAACAGAATGAAAATGATCATTTATTAAATAGCAGCGTTTCTCCTTGCGGAGAGTGACATGTTAATCATGTCGAGATGAGGAGACTTAAAGCCCCAATGGTTAACTGGGAAATATGCAAATTGTCTCTTCAGAGAGGACGAGGACTAGAACTCTAATGTCACCTACAGGAAGCAACAATCCTAACAGTCATTACATAGGTCATTCTTACTCAGATCCTGGTACTGAAAATACAGCATGAGAATAACCGGAGGGTGAAAGGTACCAAATACAGCATGAGAATAACCGGAGGGTGAGAATGACCAAATACAGCATGAGAATAACCGGAGGGTGAGAATGACCAAATACAGCATGAGAATAACCGGAGGGTGAGAATGACCAAATACAGCATGAGAATAACCGGAGGGTGAAAGGTACCAAATACAGCATGAGAATAACCGGAGGGTGAAAGGTACCAAATACAGCATGAGAATAACCGGAGGGTGAGAATGACCAAATACAGCATGAGAATAACCAGAGGGTGAGAAATACCAAATACAGCATGAGAATAACCGGAGAGTGAGAATGACCAAATACAGCATGAGAATAACCGGAGGGTGAGAATGACCATATACAGCATGAGAATAACCAGAGGGTGAGAAATACCAAATACAGCATGAGAATAACCGGAGGGTGAGAAATACCAAATACAGCATGAGAATAACCGGAGAGTGAGAAGTACCAAATACAGCATGAGAATAACCGGAGAGTGAGAATGACCAAATACAGCATGATAATAACCGGAGGGTGAAAGGTACCAAATACAGCATGAGAATAACCGGAGGGTGAGAATGACCAAATACAGCATGAGAATAACCGTAGGGTGAAAGGTACCAAATACAGCATGAGAATAACCGGAGGGTGAGAATGACCAAATACAGCATGAGAATAACCGGAGAGTGAGAATGACCAAATACAGCATGAGAATAACCGGAGGGTGAGAAATACCAAATACAGCATGAGAATAACCAGAGGGTGAGAAATACCAAATACAGCATGAGAATAACCGGAGGGTGAGAAATACCAAATACAGCATGAGAATAACCGGAGAGTGAGAATGACCAAATACAGCATGAGAATAACCGGAGGGTGAGAATGACCATATACAGCATGAGAATAACCAGAGGGTGAGAAATACCAAATACAGCATGAGAATAACCGGAGGGTGAGAAATACCAAATACAGCATGAGAATAACCGGAGAGTGAGAAGTACCAAATACAGCATGAGAATAACCGGAGAGTGAGAATGACCAAATACAGCATGAGAATAACCGGAGGGTGAAAGGTACCAAATACAGCATGAGAATAACCGGAGGGTGAGAATGACCAAATACAGCATGAGAATAACCGTAGGGTGAAAGGTACCAAATACAGCATGAGAATAACCGGAGGGTGAGAATGACCAAATACAGCATGAGAATAACCGGAGAGTGAGAATGACCAAATACAGCATGAGAATAACCGGAGGGTGAGAAATACCAAATACAGCATGAGAATAACCGGAGGGTGAGAAATACCAAATACAGCATGAGAATAACCGGAGGGTGAGAAGTACCAAATACAGCATGAGAATAACCGGAGGGTGAGAATGACCAAATACAGCATGAGAATAACCGGGGGGTGAGAAGTACCAAATACAGCATGAGAATAACCGGAGGGTGAGAAGTACCAAATACAGCATGAGAATAACCGGAGGGTGAGAAGTACCAAATACAGCATGAGAATAACCGGAGGGTAAGAAGTACCAAATACAGCAAGAGAATAACCGGAGGGTGAGAAGTACCAAATACAGCATGAGAATAACCGGAGGGTGAGAATGACCAAATACAGCATGAGAATAACCGGGGGGTGAGAAGTACCAAATACAGCATGAGAATAACCAGAGGGTGAGAAGTACCAAATACAGCATGACAATAACCGGAGGGTAAGAAGTACCAAATACAGCAAGAGAATAACCGGAGGGTGAGAAGTACCAAATACAGCATGAGAATAACCGGAGGGTGAGAAATACCAAATACAGCATGAGAATAACCGGAGGGTGAGAAATGCCAAATACAGCATGAGAATAACCGGAGGGTGAGAAGTACCAAATACAGCATGAGAATAACCGGAGGGTGAGAATGACCAAATACAGCATGAGAATAACCGGAGGGTGAGAAATACCAAATACAGCATGAGAATAACCGGAGGGTGAGAAATACCAAATACAGCATGAGAATAACCGGAGGGTGAGAAATACCAAATACAGCATGAGAATAACCGGAGGGTGAGAAGTACCAAATACAGCATGAGAATAACCGGAGGGTGAGAAGTACCAAATACAGCATGAGAATAACCGGAGGGTGAGAATGACCAAATACAGCATGAGAATAACCGGAGGGTGAGAATGACCAAATACAGCATGAGAATAACCGGGGGGTGAGAAGTACCAAATACAGCATGAGAATAACCGGGGGGTGAGAAGTACCAAATACAGCATGAGAATAACCGGAGGGTGAGAATGACCAAATACAGCATGAGAATAACCGGAGGGTGAGAAGTACCAAATACAGCATGAGAATAACCGGAGGGTGAGAAGTACCAAATACAGCAAGAGAATAACCGGAGGGTGAGAAATACCAAATACAGCATGAGAATAACCGGAGGGTGAGAAGTACCAAATACAGCATGAGAATAACCGGAGGGTCAGAAGTACCAAATACAGCAAGAGAATAACCGGAGGGTGAGAAGTACCAAATACAGCATGAGAATAACCGGAGGGTGAGAAGTACCAAATACAGCATGAGAATAACCGGAGGGTGAGAAATACCAAATACAGCATGAGAATAACCGGAGGGTGAGAAGTACCAAATACAGCATGAGAATAACCGGAGGGTGAGAAATACCAAATACAGCAAGAGAATAACCGGAGGGTGAGAAGTACCAAATACAGCATGAGAATAACCGGAGGGTGAGAAGTACCAAATACAGCATGAAAATAACCGGAGGGTGAGAAGTACCAAATACAGCATGAGAATAACCAGAGGATGAGAATGACCAAATACAGCATGAGAATAACCGGAGGGTGAGAAATACCAAATACAGCATGAGAATAACCGGAGGGTGAGAAGTACCAAATACAGCATGAGAATAACCGGAGGGTGAGAAGTACCAAATACAGCATGAGAATAACTGGAGGGTGAGAAATACCAAATACAGCATGAGAATAACCGGAGGGTGAAAGGTACCAAATACAGCATGAGAATAACCGGAGGGTGAGAATGACCAAATACAGCATGAGAATAACCGGAGGGTGAGAATGACCAAATACAGCATGAGAATAACCGGAGGGTGAGAAATACCAAATACAGCATGAGAATAACCAGAGGGTGAGAAATACCAAATACAGCATGAGAATAACCGGAGGGTGAGAAGTACCAAATACAGCATGAGAATAACCAGAGGGTGAGAATGACGAAATACAGCATGAGAATAACCAGAGGGTGAGAAGTACCAAATACAGCATGAGAATAATCGGAGGGTGAGAAATACCAAATACAGCATGAGAATAACCGGAGGGTGAAAGGTACCAAATACAGCATGAGAATAACCGGAGGGTGAGAAGTACCAAATACAGCATGAGAATAACTAAAGGGTGGGAATGACCAAATACAGCATGAGAATAACCGGAGGGTGAGAATGACCAAATACAGCATGAGAATAACCGGAGGGTGAGAAATACCAAATACAGCATGCGAATAACCGGAGGGTGAGAAATACCAAATACAGCATGAGAATAACCAAAGGGTGAGAATGACCAAATACAGCATGAGAATAACCGGAGGGTAAGAAGTACCAAATACAGCATGAGAATAACCGGAGGGTGAGAATGACCAAATACAGCATGAGAATAACCGGAGGGTGAGAATGACCAAATACAGCATGAGAATAACCGGGGGGTGAGAGGTACCAAATACAGCATGAGAATAACCGGAGGGTGAGAATGACCAAATACAGCATGAGCATAACCGGAGGGTGAGAATGACCAAATACAGCATGTGAATAACCAGAGGGAGAAAGGTACCAAATACAGCATGAGAATAACCAGAGGGTGAGAGGTATCAAATACAGCATGAGAATAACCAGAGGGTGAGAAATACCAAATACAGCATGAGAATAACCGGAGGGTGAAAGGTACCAAATACAGCATGAGAATAACCGGAGGGTGAGAATGACCAAATACAGCATGAGCATAACCGGAGGGTGAAAGGTACCAAATACAGCATGAGAATAACCGGAGGGTGAGAAGTACCAAATACAGCATGAGAATAACCGGAGGGTGAAAGGTACCAAATACAGCATGAGAATAACCGGAGGGTAAGAAGTACCAAATACAGCATGAGAATAACCGGAGGGTGAAAGGTACCAAATACAGCATGAGAATAACCAGAGGGTGAGAATGACCAAATACAGCATGAGAATAACCGGAGGGTGAGAAGTACCAAATACAGCATGATAATAACCAGAGGGTGAAAAGTATCAAATATAGCATGAGAATAACCGGAGGGTGAGAAGTACCAAATACAGCATGACAATACCCAGAGGGTGAGAAGTACCAAATACAGCATGAGAAAAACTAGAGGGTGAGAATGACCAAATACAGCAAGAGAATAACTGGAGGGTGAAAAGTACCAAATACAGCATGAGAATAACTGGAGGGTGAAAGGTACCAAATACAGCATGAGAATAACCGGAGGATGAAAGGTACCAAATACAGCATGAGAAAAAACGGAGGGTGAGAAGTACGAAATACAGCATGAGAATAACTGGAGGGTAAAAATAGGGATTTTTGGTTACTCACCGTAAAATTCTTTTCTCCAAGACGCTCATTGGGGGACACAGGACTGTGGGTGTATGCTTCTGACGCCAGGAGGCTGACACTAAGTAAACTTAAAAAAAAAAAAAGTTAGCTCCTCCTCCATCGTATACACCCTGACACTGGCTACAAGAGACTCCAGTTTGGTGCAAAAAGCAGTAGGAGAACAAAACACAATAAACAATATAACAGCATAAATACAGAAACTTATGTCTAGAAAAGATCCTACTGACTAATAAA
Source organism: Ranitomeya imitator (assembly GCF_032444005.1). NCBI lineage: Eukaryota > Metazoa > Chordata > Amphibia > Anura > Dendrobatidae > Ranitomeya > Ranitomeya imitator. Next base: position 1,221,387,804 of record NC_091282.1, on the reverse strand, counting down.
ATCAGATATAACAAAAGCAGCCATAAGGCTACCAGGGAGGGAGCTGTGTCCCCCAATGAGCGTCTTGGAGAAAAGGATTTTACAGTGAGTAACCAAAAATCCCCATTTCTCCTTCGCCTCATTGGGGGACACAGGACTGTGGGATGTCCTAAAGCAGTCCCTGGGTGGGAAAAATAACTCACCAGAAAAAGACATCCAGATAATGTTTGTCTATAAATGCGCCACTGCCGCTTGAAGAATTCTTCTACCCAGACTTGCATCTGCAGAGCTCTGGGAATGGACATTATAATGTTTGACAAATGTATGCAGACTAGACCAGGTCGCAGCCTTGCAAACCTGCTCCGCTGAGGCCTGGTGCCGAACGGCCCAGGAAGCCCCCACTGCTCTAGTCGAATGAGCCTTGATTCCGGCCGGAACCGTCATGCCCATGGAGCGATAAGCCTCCTGAATGGTCGCCCTTATCCATCTGACCAGGGTAGATTTTGAAGCCGCGCATCCCTTCCTGCGACCCTGTGGAAGGACAAACAGGGCATCTGTCTGTCGAAAGGGGGCCGTACGGGAAACGTACCTCCTCAGAGCCCTCACCAAATCCAACGTATGGAGAGCTTTTTCTACACGTTGCGTAGGTGCCGGACAAAAAGAGGGCAGAACAATATCTTCATTAATGTGAAATGAAGAAACAACCTTAGGCAAAAAGGACGGTGCTGGTCTGAGCACCACCTTGTCCTGATGAAATCGCAAAAAAGGAGGACGACAAGAAAGAGCTGCCAGCTCCGATACCCGTCTTATGGACGTTATGGCCACTAAAAATACGACTTTCCAAGAGAGAAACATCAAAGAAACCTCTTGAAGAGGCTCAAAAGGAGCGTCCTGTAAAGCCCTTAAGACCAGATTAAGTTCCCAAGCTTCCAAAGGAGTCTTATAAGGAGGGACCTTATGAGCGACTCCCTGGAAAAAAGTCCTGACCTGACGATTAGGAGCAATCCTGCGCTGAAAAAGTACTGATAAAGCCGAAACCTGCCTTTTAAGGGTACTCGGAGCAAGCCCAGAATCCAGGCCTGCTTGAAGGAAGGCTAGAATGTTTGGAACGGAGAAACGCAGAGGAGGCAGCCCGCGTTCTCTACACCAGGAAAGAAACACCTTCCAAGTGTGATAATAAATCCTGGCCGAAACGGACTTACGTGCACTGATCATGGTATCAGCCACTTCTTGAGAAAAGCCAGCCTGAGTTAAAACCCAAGATTCAACGGCCAGGCCGTCAAACGTAGGACCTCTGAGTTCTGGTGGTAGATCGGCCCTTGAGATAGAAGATCCGGACGATCGGGGAGCCGCCAAGGAACCCCGGCTAGAAGTTGTACCAGGTCTGCATACCAGGTCCGTCGTGGCCAATCCGGAGCGATGAGGATGGCCGGCACTCTCTCTGATTTGATCTTCTTGATTACCCTCGGGAGCAGTGCCAGAGGAGGGAACAGATAAGAGAGATGAAATTGGTTCCAAGACAGTACCAGCGCATCCACGGCGATAGCCTGGGGATCTCGGTACCGAGAGACAAATCTGGGCACCTTGGCATTGACCTTGGACGCCATTAGATCCACGTCTGGAGTTCCCCAAAGATGGCATATCTGCAAAAAAACCTCGGGGTGGAGAGACCATTCCCCGGAGGCTAGACCCTGACGGCTTAGGAAATCTGCCGCCCAGTTTTCTTCGCCCGGAATGTGGACCGCTGAGATCACAGAGTGATTTCTCTCCGCCCAGAGTAGAATCAGTTTTACCTCCTGCATGGCTGCCTTGCTGCGGGTGCCCCCTTGGTGATTTATGTAAGCTACCGCTGTGGCGTTGTCCGATTGAATCCAGACAGGGCGACCCGCCAGAAGATGGTGAAAACGTAACAAGGCTAGCCGGACCGCTCGAATCTCTAAGATATTGATGGGGAGGTCTGATTCCCGAGGAGACCAGCGTCCCTGAGCTGTGTGATGGAAGAACACTGCTCCCCAACCCAGGAGACTGGCATCTGTTGTGACCACTAGCCAATTGGTTGGGGGAAAGGGCTTCCCCCTGAGTAGAGATGAGCTGTTTAGCCACCAAGCGAGAGCCTGTTTGGTCTGGAAAGACAACCGAAATTTGCGGTTGAGAGAGAGAGGATTTCTGTTCCATGCTGATAGGATTGCACGTTGGAGGGGTTGAAGATGAAACTGTGCAAACGGAACCGCCTCTATGGTTGCAACCATCTTTCCTAACACCCTCATTCCGGACCGAATCGTATGAGGGTATGGTTGTAGAAGATTCCTCACTTCCCGCCGAAGGGCTAGGACCTGGTCCTGGGGAAGGATAGTTAAGGCTTGAGAGGTGTCGAAGATCATTCCTAAAAAAGAGATTTTTCGAGACGGCCGTAGGGATGACTTCCTTAAATTTACCAACCAACCTAGACGGGAAAGGGTGTCCAGAGTGATGTCGACATTTTCCTTGCAAGACTGAAATGTCTGTCCCTTGATCAGCAGATCGTCTAGGTATGGCAAGACGACAATACCTCGGGAGTGCAGAATGGACACCACAGTCGACATGACTTTTGTGAACACCCTGGGAGCGGAAGCCAGTCCGAAAGGTAATGCCGTGAACTGGAAGTGTAGATGGTTTACGGCAAACCGGAGAAATCTTTGATGGAGCGGAAAGATGGGAATATGAAGATAAGCATCCTGAATGTCTACTGAGGCCAAAAATTCTCCCTTTTCCAGAGAGGCGATGACCGACCGCAGAGACTCCATTCGAAAGTGTCGAACGCGGACAAACTTGTTTAAGAGTTTGAGATCTAGGATAGGCCTCACTGCTCCATCCTTTTTGGGCACTACAAAAAGATTGGAATAAAAGCCCTGGAATCTTTCTTCCTTTGGAACAGGAGAAATGACACCGCTGATACGGAGAGACTCTATGGAATTGAACAAGCTTTGACGAAGAGATTTGCACTTGGGAAGACGGGATGGGAAGAACCGGGGAGGAGGGAGACAGACCAGCTCTATTTTGTAACCTGAAGATACGAGCTCTGCCACCCAATGGTCGTGGATTACCTGAAGCCAGACCTGGCGAAATAAAAGTAGACGTCCGCCTACCTTTTTGGAGACGCCCGGAAGAGGCCTCCAGTCACTTGGCCGAAAATCTTTGCGTCCTAGATCCTCTAGATCTAGAAGACTGGGGACGCATTTTTCCCCCCTGGCTGGCCGTATAAGGGGTCCGACCGTCTCGGTCCTGATTGGGCCGACCCTGCGCAGGAGAACCTGATGCTGGGGCCCATCTGACATAGCGAAAGGTTCTAAAACGAGCCTGAAAATGGCGCCGAAAAGGCTGTCTGGCCCTCTGCTGAGGAAGGAACTTACTTTTCCCTCCTGTGGAGTCAGAAATGAGCTGATCCAGCTTTTCTCCGAACAAACGACCACCCTGATACGGCAGGGATGTAAGAGATTTCTTAGAGGTAGAATCAGCCCGCCAGGACCTTAACCAAAGGGCCCTTCTGATGGCAATAGCATTAGATGCAGCCGAGGAAGCACAATCTGCCGCATCCAGAGATGCGTTAATCAGATAGCTACCGGCCATAGCTACCTGAGATGACATTTCAGCCAATTCTGCTGACACATTGCCTTCCTGGAGAGGCTTAGATAACGAGTCAGACCAAGATATCATAGCCCTGGCAACCCAAGTTGCCGCAAAGGAAGGAAAAAGTGCTGAGCTTGAGGCCTCAAAGACGGAACGAGCCAAGCTCTCTAAGACGATCCGTAGGATCCTTAATCGATGAGCCATTAGGGAGAGATAGCAACGTGTTAGAGGCTAAACGGGACACTGGAGGATCTACAGAAGGATTTTCTGCCCAATCACTACAAAGTTCCGAAGCAAAGGGATATCTAGCCTTCAGAGCTCTTTGCCCTGAAAAGCGTTTGTCCGGGTGCTCCCTATTGCGTCGAATCAGGTCCTCGAACTCAGGATGAGAGGAAAAAGCGCTATGGGCCCGTTTAGCCCACTTAAAAGAGACCTTATGATCAGAGGAAGAGACGAGCTCGTCTTCTATCCCCAAAGACTGATTGACAGCTTCAATTAGGCTGTCTACTGACTCCTGAAACCCAGGTTTATCAAAATTAAGAGACCCTTCCGACTCGTAGTCAGTCTCAACTTCACCGCTTTCTGCAGGGGAAGGAGAGCGAGATACGGAACTCCAGGATGCGGAAGCACCTGAGTGCCTGGGAGACACTTTGCGAATTCGCTTTCCATGCGTCTGTCGAGTGAGAGCGCACCCCCTGCAGGCCGAAGACTCCTGAGACCCCAAGGCCCTCTCTGAGACAGGTGGATTACCGGTCCAGACCGCCGGGGTCTGCAGCGATTTGATCGCTTCAGTAAGGGACGCCATGGATTGTGACAAGGACGTGACCCATTCTGGTGGAGCTACCACAGCGTCTGGCTGAGGGACCAGAGCTGGAGAGACTACTGGAGGACTGGCAGGGGGGGCTCCTGGACATGTTCAGAGTCACAGGCCTCACAGAGGTGATTACTTTGGGCGTGCGGAAAAAGGGCATTACAAGATACACAACCGTTAAAAAGAACCGTGTGACTCTTAACCTTTCTAGACATAATGATCCGTAATGCTATACCCAGGGCCAGAGACTGGGGAAAAAAAGGAATGCTTCAGTCCAGCTGGAGAGAGAAGCACTTACCCCAGTCCTGTGTCCCCACGAATACAGAGATGGATCCTGACAGCACGATACTCCAAATGTGCTGCCTTATATGTCCAGCAGGCTATAGGGGGGAGGGACCGCCAAACTAAGCCGCAGCCTAGAGCAGGCCCGAAGCCGCGGCCTCAATTTCCCCCTCAGAGACCGGAGAAACCGGAATCGGACGTGACGCGCCGGAAGTGGCGGAGCCCCGCAGCGCGGCCTGCCGCCCGGAAATCCCGGGCTCCAGGAACAGCCCCACGCCTGCAGGGAGCCAGGCAAAGCCGAAGCCTCCGTGGGAACAGCGGCGCCGAACTCTATACACCGCGGTGCCGCTCCAGATAACGCCGCAGCGCCGCAGGCGCCTCAGCGCCGGACCAAAACGAAGCGCCGCCGATCCACACAAAAAAAGGACGCCTGCCTCACCCGGAGACCGCCGCAACAGGTACTCAGGAGCCCCCCCTTTGACACACCACACTCAGCGAGGGGTGGAAATGAATGACAGTGCAGGAACCCAAACTCCATTATCCCAGGATAAGGAGAGGGACCGTCCTCCACCCCAGCTAACACCCCAGGCAGGGGTGTAGAAATCAGGGGGGAACACACGGACGTCTAGGTGCACCTGTACAGCCTGGGGACTAGATACCTCAGGGTGGTCAGGGCCAAGTCCAGTGAAAAATCCTACGTAGCAGGGAAGGATACGTGGAGTAGTATCACACGTGCTTGCCCGTTGATGATTTGGGGAGATCGGACCCTCAAAAAGGTCCGTCGCCCCCTCAATCCAAAAGTTGAAAGTCGGGTCCAAAAATCCAGGACCCAGAGATGTGCCTCCTTGAGACACTAAGCATAAACTGGAGTCTCTGGTAGCCAGTGTCAGGGTGTATACGATGGAGGAGGAGCTAACTAAGTTTACTTAGTGTCAGCCTCCTGGCGGCAGAAGCATACACCCACAGTCCTGTGTCCCCCAATGAGGCGAAGGAGAAAGTACCAAATACAGCATGAAAATAACCGGAGGGTGAGAATGACCAAATACAGCATAAAAATAACCGGAGGGTGAGAAGTACCAAATACAGCATGAGAATAACCGGAGGGTGAGAAGTACCAAATACAGCATGAAAATAACCGGAGGGTGAGAAGTACCAAATACAGCATGAAAATAACCGGAGGGTGAGAAGTACCAAATACAGCATGATAATAACCGGAGGGTGAGAAGTATCAAATACAGCATGAGAATAACCGGAGGGTGAGAAGTATCAAATACAGCATGAGAATAACCGAAGGGTGAGAAGGATCAAATATAGCATGAGAATAACCGGAAGGTGAGAAGGATCAAATATAGCATGAGAATAACCGGAGGGTGAGAAGTATCAAATATAGCATGAGAATAACCGGAGGGTGAGAAGTACCAAATATAGCATGAGAATAACCGGAGGGTGAGAAGTACCAAATACAGCATGAGAATAACCGGAGGGTCAGAAGTACCAAATACAGCATGAGAATAACCGGAGGGTGAGAAGTACCAAATACAGCATGAGAATAACCGGAGGGTGAGAAGGATCAAATATAGCATGAGAATAACCGGAAGGTGAGAAGGATCAAATATAGCATGAGAATAACCGGAGGGTGAGAAGTATCAAATATAGCATGAGAATAACCGGAGGGTGAGAATGACCAAATAAAGCATGAGAATAACCGGAGGGTGAGAATTACCAAATACAGCATGAGAATAACCGGAGGGTGAGAATGACCAAATAAAGCATGAGAATAACCGGAGGGTGAGAAGTACCAAATACACCATGAGAAAAACTGGGGGGTGAGAATGACCAAATGCAGCATGAGAATAACCGGAGGATGAAAGGTACCAAATACAGCATGAGAAAAAACGGAGGGTGAGAAGTACCAAATACAGCATGAGAATAACCGGAGGGTGAGAAGGATCAAATATAGCATGAGAATAACCGGAGGGTGAGAAGTATCAAATACAGCATGAGAATAACCGAAGGGTGAGAAGTACCAAATACAGCATGAGAATAACCGGAGGGTGAGAAGTATCAAATACAGCATGAGAATAACCGGAGGGTGAGAAGGATCAAATACAGCATGAGAATAACCGGAGGGTGAGAAGGATCAAATATAGCATGAGAATAACCGGAGGGTGAGAAGTACCAAATATAGCATGAGAGTAACCGGAGGGTGAGAAGTACCAAATACAGCATGAGAATAACCGGAGGGTCAGAAGTACCAAATACAGCATGAGAATAACCGGAGGGTGAGAAGTACCAAATACAGCATGAGAATAACCGGAGGGTGAGAATTACCAAATACAGCATGAGAATAACCGGAGGGTGAGAAGTATCAAATATAGCATGAGAATAACCGGAGGGTGAGAATTACCAAATACAGCATGAGAATAACCGGAGGGTGAGAATGACCAAATAAAGCATGAGAATAACCGGAGGGTGAGAAGTACCAAATACAGCATGATAATAACCAGAGGGTGAGAAGTATCAAATATAGCATGAGAATAACCGGAGGGTGAGAAGTACCAAATACAGCATGAGAAAAACTGGGGGGTGAGAATGACCAAATGCAGCATGAGAATAACCGGAGGATGAAAGGTACCAAATACAGCATGAGAAAAAACTGAGGGTGAGAAGTACCAAATACAGCATGAGAGTAACTGGAGGGTGAAAAGTACAAAATACAGCATGAAAATAACCGGAGGGTGAGAAGTACCAAATACAGCATGAGAATAACCAAAGGGTGAGAATGACCAAATACAGCATGAGAATAACTGGAGGGTGAAAGGTACCAAATACCGCATGAGAAAAAACGGAGGGTGAGAAGTATCAAATATAGCATGAAAATAACCGGAGGGTGAGAAGTATCAAATATAGCATGAAAATAACCGGAGGGTGAGAAGGATTAAATATAGCATGAGAATAACCGGAGGGTGAGAAGTACCAAATATAGCATGAGAATAACCAGAGGGTGAGAAGTACCAAATACAGCATGAGAATAACCGGAGGGTGAGAAGTATCAAATACAGCATGAGAATAAGGGGAGGGTGAGAAGTACCAAATACAGCATGAGAATAACCGGAGGGTGAGAAGTACCAAATACAGCATGAGAATAACCGGAGGGTGAGAATGACCAAATACAGGATGAGAATAACCAGAGGATCAGAAGTACCAAATACAGCATGAGAATAACCGGAGGGTGAGAAGTACCAAATACAGCATGAGAATAACCGGAGGGTGAGGATGACCAAATAAAGCATGAGAATAACCGGAGGGTGAGAAGTACCAAATACAGCATGATAATAACCAGAGGGTGAGAAGTACCAAATACAGCATGAGAATAACCGGAGGGTGAGGATGACCAAATAAAGCATGAGAATAACCGGAGGGTGAGAAGTACCAAATACAGCAAGAGAATAACCAGAGGGTGAGAAGTACCAAATACAGCATGAGAATAACCGGAGGGTGAGGATGACCAAATAAAGCATGAGAATAACCGGAGGGTGAGAAGTACCAAATACAGCATGATAATAACCAGAGGGTGAGAAGTATCAAATACAGCATGAGAATAACCGGAGGGTGAGAAGTACCAAATACAGCATGAGAAAACCTGGGGGGTGAAAAGTACAAAATACAGCATGAAAATAACCGGAGGGTGAGAATGACCAAATGCAGCATGAGAATAACCGGAGGATGAAAGGTACCAAATACAGCATGAGAATAACTGGAGGGTGAAAAGTACAAAATACAGCATGAAAATAACCGGAGGGTGAGAAGGATCAAATATAGCATGAGAATAACCGGAGGGTGAGAAGGATCAAATATAGCATGAGAATAACCGGAGGGTGAGAAGTATCAAATACAGCATGAGAATAACCGGAGGGTGAGAAGTACCAAATACAGCATGAGAATAACCGGAGGGTGAGAAGTACCAAATACAGCATGAGAATAACCGGAGGGTGAGAAGGATCAAATATAGCATGAGAATAACCGGAGGGTGAGAAGTACCAAATATAGCATGAGAATAACCGGAGGGTGAGAAGTACCAAACACAGCATGAGAATAACCGGAGGGTGAGAAGTACCAAATACAGCATGAGAATAACCGGAGGGTGAGAAGTACCAAATACAGCAAGAGAATAACCGGAGGGTGAGAAGTACCAAATACAGCATGAGAATAACCGGAGGGTAAGAAGTACCAAATACAGCAAGAGAATAACCGGAGGGTGAGAAGTACCAAATACAGCATGAGAATAACCGGAGGGTGAGAAGTACCAAATACAGCAAGAGAATAACCGGAGGGTGAGAAGTACCAAATACAGCATGAGAATAACCGGAGGGTAAGAAGTACCAAATACAGCAAGAGAATAACCGGAGGGTGAGAAGTACCAAGTACAGCATGAGAATAACCGGAGGGTGAGAATGACCAAACACAGCATGAGAATAACCGGAGGGTAAGAAGTACCAAATACAGCATGAGAATAACCAGAGAGTGAGAATGACCAAATACAGCATGAGAATAACCGGAGGGTGAGAAATACCAAATACAGCATGAGAATAACCGGAGGGTGAGAAATACCAAATACAGCATGAGAATAACCGGAGGGTGAGAAATACCAAATACAGCATGAGAATAACCGGAGGGTGAGAAATACCAAATATAGCATGAGAATAACCGGAGGGTGAGAAGTACCAAATACAGCATGAGAATAACCGGAGGGTGAGAATGACCAAATACAGCATGAGAATAACCGGAGGGTGAGAAATACCAAATACAGCATGAGAATAACCGGAGGGTGAGAAATACCAAATACAGCATGAGAATAACCGGAGGCTGAGAATGACCAAATACAGCATGAGAATAACCGGGGGGTGAGAAGTACCAAATACAGCATGAGAATAACCGGAGGGTGAGAATGACCAAATACAGCATGAGAATAACCGGAGGGTGAGAAGTACCAAATACAGCATGAGAATAACCGGAGGGTGAGAAGTACCAAATACAGCAAGAGAATAACCGGAGGGTGAGAAGTACCAAATACAGCATGAGAATAACCGGAGGGTGAGAAGTACCAAATACAGCATGAGAATAACCGGAGGATGAGAAGTACCAAATACAGCATGAGAATAACCGGAGGGTAAGAAGTACCAAATACAGCAAGAGAATAACCGGAAAGTGAGAAATACCAAATACAGCATGAGAATAACCGGAGGGTGAGAATGACCAAATACAGCATGAGAATAACCGGGGGGTGAGAAGTACCAAATACAGCATGAGAATAACCGGAGGGTGAGAATGACCAAATACAGCATGAGAATAACCGGAGGGTGAGAAGTACCAAATACAGCATGAGAATAACCGGAGGGTCAGAAGTACCAAATACAGCAAGAGAATAACCGGAGGGTGAGAAGTACCAAATACAGCATGAGAATAACCGGAGGGTGAGAAGTACCAAATACAGCATGAGAATAACCGGAGGGTGAGAAATACCAAATACAGCATGAGAATAACCGGAGGGTGAGAAGTACCAAATACAGCATGAGAATAACCGGAGGGTGAGAAATACCAAATACAGCAAGAGAATAACCGGAGGGTGAGAAGTACCAAATACAGCATGAGAATAACCGGAGGGTGAGAAGTACCAAATACAGCATGAAAATAACCGGAGGGTGAGAAGTACCAAATACAGCATGAGAATAACCAGAGGATGAGAATGACCAAATACAGCATGAGAATAACCGGAGGGTGAGAATGACCAAATAACAGCATGAGAATAACCGGAGGGTGAGAAATACCAAATACAGCATGAGAATAACCGGAGGGTGAGAAGTACCAAATACAGCATGAGAATAACTGGAGGGTGAGAAATACCAAATACAGCATGAGAATAACCGGAGGGTGAAAGGTACCAAATACAGCATGAGAATAACCAGAGGGTGAGAATGACCAAATACAGCATGAGAATAACCGGAGGGTGAGAATGACCAAATACAGCATGAGAATAACCGGAGGGTGAGAAATACCAAATACAGCATGAGAATAACCAGAGGGTGAGAAATACCAAATACAGCATGAGAATAACCGGAGGGTGAGAAGTACCAAATACAGCATGAGAATAACCAGAGGGTGAGAATGACCAAATACAGCATGAGAATAACCGGAGGGTGAGAATGACCAAATACAGCATGAGAATAACCAGAGGGTGAGAAGTACCAAATACAGCATGAGAATAATCGGAGGGTGAGAAATACCAAATACAGCATGAGAATAACCGGAGGGTGAAAGGTACCAAATACAGCATGAGAATAACCGGAGGGTGAGAAGTACCAAATACAGCATGAGAATAACCAAAGGGTGGGAATGACGAAATACAGCATGAGAATAACCGGAGGGTGAGAATGACCAAATACAGCATGAGAATAACCGGAGGGTGAGAAATACCAAATACAGCATGCGAATAACCGGAGGGTGAGAAATACCAAATACAGCATGAGAATAACCAAAGGGTGAGAATGACCAAATACAGCATGAGAATAACCGGAGGGTAAGAAGTACCAAATACAGCATGAGAATAACCGGAGGGTGAGAATGACCAAATACAGCATGAGAATAACCGGGGGGTGAGAGGTACCAAATACAGCATGAGAATAACCGGAGGGTGAGAATGACCAAATACAGCATGTGAATAACCAGAGGGAGAAAGGTTCCAAATACAGCATGAGAATAACCAGAGGGTGAGAGGTATCAAATACAGCATGAGAATAACCAGAGGGTGAGAAATACCAAATACAGCATGAGAATAACCGGAGGGTGAAAGGTACCAAATATAGCATGAGAATAACCGGAGGGTGAGAATGACCAAATACAGCATGAGCATAACCGGAGGGTGAAAGGTACCAAATACAGCATGAGAATAACCGGAGGGTGAGAAGTACCAAATACAGCATGAGAATAACCGGAGGGTGAAAGGTACCAAATACAGCATGAGAATAACCGGAGGGTAAGAAGTACCAAATACAGCATGAGAATAACCGGAGGGTGAAAGGTACCAAATACAGCATGAGAATAACCAGAGGGTGAGAATGACCAAATACAGCATGAGAATAACCGGAGGGTGAGAAGTACCAAATACAGCATGATAATAACCAGAGGGTGAAAAGTATCAAATATAGCATGAGAATAACCGGAGGGTGAGAAGTACCAAATACAGCATGACAATACCCAGAGGGTGAGAAGTACCAAATACAGCATGAGAAAAACTAGAGGGTGAGAATGACCAAATACAGCAAGAGAATAACTGGAGGGTGAAAAGTACCAAATACAGCATGAGAATAACTGGAGGGTGAAAGGTACCAAATACAGCATGAGAATAACCGGAGGATGAAAGGTACCAAATACAGCATGAGAAAAAACGGAGGGTGAGAAGTACGAAATACAGCATGAGAATAACTGGAGGGTAAAAATAGGGATTTTTGGTTACTCACCGTAAAATTCTTTTCTCCAAGACGCTCATTGGGGGACACAGGACTGTGGGTGTATGCTTCTGACGCCAGGAGGCTGACACTAAGTAAACTTAAAAAAAAAAAAAGTTAGCTCCTCCTCCATCGTATACACCCTGACACTGGCTACAAGAGACTCCAGTTTGGTGCAAAAAGCAGTAGGAGAACAAAACACAATAAACAATATAACAGCATAAATACAGAAACTTATGTCTAGAAAAGATCCTACTGACTAATAAAATCAGATATAACAAAAGCAGCCATAAGGCTACCAGGGAGGGAGCTGTGTCCCCCAATGAGCGTCTTGGAGAAAAGGATTTTACAGTGAGTAACCAAAAATCCCCATTTCTCCTTCGCCTCATTGGGGGACACAGGACTGTGGGATGTCCTAAAGCAGTCCCTGGGTGGGAAAAATAACTCACCAGAAAAAGACATCCAGATAATGTTTGTCTATAAATGCGCCACTGCCGCTTGAAGAATTCTTCTACCCAGACTTGCATCTGCAGAGCTCTGGGAATGGACATTATAATGTTTGACAAATGTATGCAGACTAGACCAGGTCGCAGCCTTGCAAACCTGCTCCGCTGAGGCCTGGTGCCGAACGGCCCAGGAAGCCCCCACTGCTCTAGTCGAATGAGCCTTGATTCCGGCCGGAACCGTCATGCCCATGGAGCGATAAGCCTCCTGAATGGTCGCCCTTATCCATCTGACCAGGGTAGATTTTGAAGCCGCGCATCCCTTCCTGCGACCCTGCGGAAGGACAAACAGGGCATCTGTCTGTCGAAAGGGGGCCGTACGGGAAACGTACCTCCTCAGAGCCCTCACCAGATCCAACGTATGGAGAGCTTTTTCTACACGTTGCGTAGGTGTCGGACAAAAAGAGGGCAGAACAATATCTTCATTAATGTGAAATGAAGAAACAACCTTAGGCAAAAAGGACGGTGCTGGTCTGAGCACCACCTTGTCCTGATGAAATCGCAAAAAAGGAGGACGACAAGAAAGAGCTGCCAGCTCCGATACCCGTCTTATGGACGTTATGGCCACTAAAAATACGACTTTCCAAGAGAGAAACATCAAAGAAACCTCTTGAAGAGGCTCAAAAGGAGCGTCCTGTAAAGCCCTTAAGACCAGATTAAGTTCCCAAGCTTCCAAAGGAGTCTTATAAGGAGGGACCTTATGAGCGACTCCCTGGAAAAAAGTCCTGACCTGACGATTAGGAGCAATCCTGCGCTGAAAAAGTACTGATAAAGCCGAAACCTGCCTTTTAAGGGTACTCGGAGCAAGCCCAGAATCCAGGCCTGCTTGAAGGAAGGCTAGAATGTTTGGAACGGAGAAACGCAGAGGAGGCAGCCCGCGTTCTCTACACCAGGAAAGAAACACCTTCCAAGTGTGATAATAAATCCTGGCCGAAACGGACTTACGTGCACTGATCATGGTATCAGCCACTTCTTGAGAAAAGCCAGCCTGAGTTAAAACCCAAGATTCAACGGCCAGGCCGTCAAACGTAGGACCTCTGAGTTCTGGTGGTAGATCGGCCCTTGAGATAGAAGATCCGGCCGATCGGGGAGCCGCCAAGGAACCCCGGCTAGAAGTTGTACCAGGTCTGCATACCAGGTCCGTCGTGGCCAATCCGGAGCGATGAGGATGGCCGGCACTCTCTCTGATTTGATCTTCTTGATTACCCTCGGGAGCAGTGCCAGAGGAGGGAAGAAGGTTTAATGATCTGGTAGAAGGTTTACACAGTAAAATATCGATATTTGCAGATGATACAAAACTATGTAAAGCAGTTAATACAAGAGAAGATAGTATTCTGCTACAGATGGATCTGGATAAGTTGGAAACTTGGGCTGAAAGGTGGCAGATGAGGTTTAACAATGATAAATGTAAGGTTATACACATGGGAAGAGGGAATCAATATCACCATTAAACACTGAACGGGAAACCACTGGGTAAATCTGACAGGGAGAAGGACTTGGGGATCCTAGTTAATGATAAACTTACCTGGAGCAGCCAGTGCCAGGCAGCAGCTGCCAAGGCAAACAGGATCATGGGGTGCATTAAAAGAGGTCTGGATACACATGATGAGTGTTATGGCTGGCAATCAGGCAACACAGCGTGCAGTAATCAGCGCACATACAGAGATCTGGCAATTACCAAAAACAATAGGACGAGCTCTGAGACGTGGAATCTCTGTAGACTGCAGTACCTGATCTATCCTCACACAACTATAAGCAGCAGTGGATTGCGCCTAACAACTACCTATGCAACTCGGCACTGCCTGAGGAGCTGACTAGCCTGAAGATAGAAATACAAGCCTGACTTACCTCAGAGAAATACCCCAAAGGAATAGGCAGCCCCCCACATATAATGACTGTTAGCAAGATGAAAAGACAAACGTAGGAATGAAATAGATTCAGCAAAGTGAGGCCCGATATTCTAGACAGAGCGAGGATAGCAAAGAGAACTATGCAGTCTACAAAAAACCCTAAAACGAAAACCACGCAAAGGGGCAAAAAGACCCACCGTGCCGAACTAACAGCACGGCGGTGCACCCCTTTGCTTCTCAGAGCTTCCAGCAAAAGTAATAGCAAGCTGGACAGAAAAAACAGAAAACAAACTAGAAGCACTTATCTAGCAGAGCAGCAGGCCCAAGGAAAGATGCAGTAGCTCAGATCCAACACTGGAACATTGACAAGGAGCAAGGAAGACAGACTCAGGTGGAGCTAAATAGCAAGGCAGCCAACGAGCTCACCAAAACACCTGAGGGAGGAAGCCCAGAGACTGCAATACCACTTGTGACCACAGAAGTGAACTCAGCCACAGAATTCACAACAGATGAGAGCATTATACTGCCTCTGTACAAATCCCTAGTTAGACCGCACATGGAGTACTGTGTCCAGTTTTGGGCACCGGTGCTCAGGAAGGATATAATGGAACTAGAGAGAGTACAAAGGAGGGCAACAAAATTAATAAAGGGGATGGGAGAACTACAATACCCAGATAGATTAGCGAAATTAGGATTATTTAGTCTAGAAAAAAGACGACTGAGGGGCGATCTAATAACCATGTATAAGTATATAAGGGGACAATACAAATATCTCGCTGAGGATCTGTTTATACCAAGGAAGGTGACGGGCACAAGGGGGCATTCTTTGCGTCTGGAGGAGAAAAGGTTTTTCCACCAACATAGAAGAGGATTCTTTACTGTTAGGGCAGTGAGAATCTGGAATTGCTTGCCTGAGGAGGTGGTGATGGCGAACTCAGTCGAGGGGTTCAAGAGAGGCCTGGATGTCTTCCTGGAGCAGAACAATATTGTATCATACAATTATTAGGTTCTGTAGAAGGACGTAGATCTGGGGATTTATTATGATGGAATATAGGCTGAACTGGATGGACAAATGTCTTTTTTCGGCCTTACTAACTATGTTACTATGTTACTATGTTACTATGTTACTATGTAACAGATAAGAGAGATGAAATTGGTTCCAAGACAGTACCAGCGCATCCACGGCGATAGCCTGGGGATCTCGGTACCGAGAGACAAAACTGGGCACCTTGGCATTGACCTTGGACGCCATTAGATCCACGTCTGGAGTTCCCCAAAGATGGCATATCTGCAAAAAAACCTCGGGGTGGAGAGACCATTCCCCGGAGGCTAGACCCTGATGGCTTAGGAAATCTGCCGCCCAGTTTTCTTCACCCGGAATGTGGACCGCTGAGATCACAGAGTGATTTCTCTCTGCCCAGAGTAGAATCAGTTTTACCTCCTGCATGGCTGCCTTGCTGCGGGTGCCCCCTTGGTGATTTATGTAAGCTACCGCTGTGGCGTTGTCCGATTGAATCCGGACAGGGCGACCCGCCAGAAGATGGTGAAAACGTAACAAGGCTAGCCGGACCGCTCGAATCTCTAAGATATTGATGGGGAGGTCGGATTCCCGAGGAGACCAGCGTCCCTGAGCTGTGTGATGGAAGAACACTGCTCCCCAACCCAGGAGACTGGCATCTGTTGTGACCACTAGCCAATTGGTTGGGGGAAAGGGCTTCCCCCTGAGTAGAGATGAGCTGTTTAGCCACCAAGCGAGAGCCTGTTTGGTCTGGAAAGACAACCGAAATTTGCGGTTGAGAGAGAGAGGATTTCTGTTCCATGCTGATAGGATTGCACGTTGGAGGGGTTGAAGATGAAACTGTGCAAACGGAACCGCCTCTATGGTTGCAACCATCTTTCCTAACACCCTCATTCCGGACCGAATCGTATGAGGGTATGGTTGTAGAAGATTCCTCACTTCCCGCCGAAGGGCTAGGACCTTGTCCTGGGGAAGGATAGTTAAGGCTTGAGAGGTGTCGAAGATCATTCCTAAAAAAGAGATTTTTCGAGACGGCCGTAGGGATGACTTCCTTAAATTTACCAACCAACCTAG
Source organism: Ranitomeya imitator (assembly GCF_032444005.1). Classification (NCBI taxonomy): domain Eukaryota; kingdom Metazoa; phylum Chordata; class Amphibia; order Anura; family Dendrobatidae; genus Ranitomeya; species Ranitomeya imitator. Next base: position 1,221,371,176 of record NC_091282.1, on the reverse strand, counting down.
ACAGGAAAGGGTGTCCAGAGTGATGTCGACATTTTCCTTGCAAGACTGAAATGTCGGTCCCTTGATCAGCAGATCGTCTAGGTATGGCAAGACGACAATACCTCGGGAGTGCAGAATGGACACCACAGTCGACATGACTTTTGTGAACACCCTGGGAGCGGAAGCCAGTCCGAAAGGTAATGCCGTGAACTGGAAGTGTAGATGGTTTACGGCAAACCGGAGAAATCTTTGATGGAGCGGAAAGATGGGAATATGAATATAAGCATCCTGAATGTCTACTGAGGCCAAAAATTCTCCCTTTTCCAGAGAGGCGATGACCGACCGCAGAGACTCCATTCGAAAGTGTCGAACGCGGACAAACTTGTTTAAGAGTTTGAGATCTAGGATAGGCCTCACTGCTCCATCCTTTTTGGGCACTACAAAAAGATTGGAATAAAAGCCCTGGAATCTTTCTTCCTTTGGAACAGGAGAAATGACACCGCTGATACGGAGAGACTCTATGGAATTGAACAAGCTTTGACGAAGAGATTTGCACTTGGGAAGACGGGATGGGAAGAACCGGGGAGGAGGGAGACAGACCAGCTCTATTTTGTAACCTGAAGATACGACCTCTGCCACCCACTGGTCGTGGATTACCTGAAGCCAGACCTGGCGAAATAAAAGTAGACGTCCGCCTACCTTTTTGGAGACGCCCGGAAGAGGCCTCCAGTCACTTGGCCGAAAATCTTTGCGTCCTAGATCCTCTAGATCTAGAAGACTGGGGACGCATTCTTCCCCCCTGGCTGGCCGTATAAGGGGTCCGACCGTCTCGGTCCTGATTGGGCCGACCCTGCGCAGGAGAACCTGATGCTGGGGCCCATCTGACATAGCGAAAGGTTCTAAAACGAGCCTGAAAATGGCGCCGAAAAGGCTGTCTGGCCCTCTGCTGAGGAAGGAACTTACTTTTCCCTCCTGTGGAGTCAGAAATGAGCTGATCCAGCTTTTCTCCGAACAAACGACCACCCTGATACGGCAGGGATGTAAGAGATTTCTTAGAGGTAGAATCAGCCCGCCAGGACCTTAACCAAAGGGCCCTTCTGATGGCAATAGCATTAGATGCAGCCGAGGAAGCACAATCTGCCGCATCCAGAGATGCGTTAATCAGATAGCTACCGGCCATAGCTACCTGAGATGACATTTCAGCCAATTCTGCTGACACATTGCCTTCCTGGAGAGGCTTAGATAACGAGTCAGACCAAGATATCATAGCCCTGGCAACCCAAGTTGCCGCAAAGGAAGGAAAAAGTGCTGAGCTTGAGGCCTCAAAGACGGAACGAGCCAAGCTCTCTAAGACGATCCGTAGGATCCTTAGTCGATGAGCCATTAGGGAGAGATAGCAACGTGTTAGAGGCTAAACGGGACACTGGAGGATCTACAGAAGGATTTTCTGCCCAATCACTACAAAGTTCCGAAGCAAAGGGATATCTAGCCTTCAGAGCTCTTTGCCCTGAAAAGCGTTTGTCCGGGTGCTCCCTATTGCGTCGAATCAGGTCCTCGAACTCAGGATGAGAGGAAAAAACGCTATGGGCCCGTTTAGCCCGCTTAAAAGAGACCTTATGATCAGAGGAAGAGACGAGCTCGTCTTCTATCCCCAAAGACTGATTGACAGCTTCAATTAGGCTGTCTACTGACTCCTGAAACCCAGGTTTATCAAAATTAAGAGACCCTTCCGACTCGTAGTCAGTCTCAACTTCACCGCTTTCTGCAGGGGAAGGAGAGCGAGATACGGAACTCCAGGATGCGGAAGCACCTGAGTGCCTGGGAGACGCTTTGCGAATCCGCTTTCCATGCGTCTGTCGAGTGAGAGCGCGCCCCCTGCAGGCCGAAGACTCCTGAGACCCCAAGGCCCTCTCTGAGACAGGTGGATTACCGGTCCAGACCGCCGGGGTCTGCAGCGATTTGATCGCTTCAGTAAGGGACGCCATGGATTGTGACAAGGACGTGACCCATTCCGGTGGAGCTACCACAGCGTCTGGCTGAGGGACCAGAGCTGGAGAGACTACTGGAGGACTGGCAGGGGGGGGCTCCTGGACATGTTCAGAGTCACAGGCCTCACAGAGGCGATTACTTTGGGCGTGCGGAAAAAGGGCATTACAAGATACACAACCGTTAAAAAGAACCGTGTGACTCTTAACCTTTCTAGACATAATGATCCGTAATGCTATACCCAGGGCCAGAGACTGGGAAAAAAAGGAATGCTTCAGTCCAGCTGGAGAGAGAAGCACTTACCCCAGTCCTGTGTCCCCACGAATACAGAGATGGATCCTGACAGCACGATACTCCAAATGTGCTGCCTTATATGTCCAGCAGGCTATAGGGGGGGAGGGACCGCCAAACTAAGCCGCAGCCTAGAGCAGGCCCGAAGCCGCGGCCTCAATTTCCCCCTCAGAGACCGGAGAAACCGGAATCGGACGTGACGCGCCGGAAGGGGCGGAGCCCCGCAGCGTGGCCTGCCGCCCGGAAGTCCCGGGCTCCAGGAACAGCCCCACGCCTGCAGGGAGCCAGGCAAAGCCGAAGCCTCCGGGGGAACAGCGGCGCCGAACTCTATACACCGCGGTGCCGCTCCAGATAACGCCGCAGCGCCGCAGGCGCCTCAGCGCCGGACCAAAACGAAGCGCCGCCGATCCACACAAAAAAAGGACGCCTGCCTCACCCGGAGACCGCCGCAACAGGTACTCAGGAGCCCCCCCTTTGACACACCACACTCAGCGAGGGGTGGAAATGAATGACGGTGCAGGAACCCAAACTCCATTATCCCAGGATAAGGAGAGGGACCGTCCTCCACCCCAGCTAACACCCCAGGCAGGGGTGTAGAAATCAGGGGGGAACACACGGACGTCTAGGTGCACCTGTACAGCCTGGGGTCTAGATACCTCAGGGTGGTCAGGGCCAAGTCCAGTGAAAAATCCCACGTAGCGGGGAAGGATACGTGGAGTAGTATCACACGTGCTTGCCCGTTGATGATTTGGGGAGATCGGACCCTCAAAAAGGTCCGTCGCCCCCTCAATCCAAAAGTTGAAAGTCGAGTCCAAAAATCCAGGACCCAGAGATGTGCCTCCTTGAGACACTAAGCATAAACTGGAGTCTCTGGTAGCCAGTGTCAGGGTGTATACGATGGAGGAGGAGCTAACTAAGTTTACTTAGTGTCAGCCTCCTGGCGGCAGAAGCATACACCCACAGTCCTGTGTCCCCCAATGAGGCGAAGGAGAAAGTACCAAATACAGCATGAAAATAACCGGAGGGTGAGAATGACCAAATACAGCATAAAAATAACCGGAGGGTGAGAAGTACCAAATACAGCATGAAAATAACCGGAGGGTGAGAAGTACCAAATACAGCATAAAAATAACCGGAGGGTGAGAAGTACCAAATACAGCATGAGAATAACCGGAGGGTGAGAAGTACAAAATACAGCATGAAAATAACCGGAGGGTGAGAAGTACCAAATACAGCATGATAATAACCGGAGGGTGAGAAGTATCAAATACAGCATGAGAATAACCGGAGGGGGAGAAGTATCAAATACAGCATGAGAATAACCGAAGGGTGAGAAGGATCAAATATAGCATGAGAATAACCGGAGGGTGAGAAGGATCAAATATAGCATGAGAATAACCGGAGGGTGAGAAGTATCAAATACAGCATGAGAATAACCGGAGGGTGAGAAGTACCAAATACAGCATGAGAATAACCGGAGGGTGAGAAGGATCAAATATAGCATGAGAATAACCGGAGGGTGAGAAGTACCAAATATAGCATGAGAATAACCGGAGGGTGAGAAGTACCAAATACAGCATGATAATAACCGGAGGGTGAGAAGTATCAAATACAGCATGAGAATAACCGGAGGGTGAGAAGTATCAAATACAGCATGAGAATAACCGAAGGGTGAGAAGGATCAAATATAGCATGAGAATAACCGGAGGGTGAGAAGGATCAAATACAGCATGAGAATAACCGGAGGGTGAGAAGTATCAAATATAGCATGAGAATAACCGGAGGGTGAGAAGTACCAAATACAGCATGAGAATAACCGGAGGGTGAGAAGTACCAAATACAGCATGGGAATAACCGGAGGGTGAGAAGTACCAAATACAGCATGAGAATAACCGGAGGGTCAGAAGTACCAAATACAGCATGAGAATAACCGGAGGGTGAGAAGTACCAAATACAGCATGAGAATAACCGGAGGGTGAGAAGGATCAAATATAGCATGAGAATAACCGGAAGGTGAGAAGGATCAAATATAGCATAAGAATAACCGGAGGGTGAGAATTACCAAATACAGCATGAGAATAACCGGAGGGTGAGAATGACCAAATAAAGCATGAGAATAACCGGAGGGTGAGAAGTACCAAATACAGCATGATAATAACCAGAGGGTGAGAAGTATCAAATACAGCATGAGAATAACCGGAGGGTGAGAAGTACCAAATACAGCATGAGAAAAACTGGGGGATGAGAATGACCAAATGCAGCATGAGAATAACCGGAGGATGAAAGGTACCAAATGCAGCATGAGAATAACCGGTGGGTGAGAAGTACCAAATACAGCATGAGAATAACCAAAGGGTGAGAATGACCAAATACAGCATGAGAATAACTGGAGGGTGAAAGGTACCAAATACCGCATGAGAAAAAACGGAGGGTGAGAAGTACCAAATACAGCATGAGAATAACCGGAGGGTGAGAAGTATCAAATATAGCATGAAAATAACCGGAGGGTGAGAAGGATCAAATATAGCATGAGAATAACCGGAGGGTGAGAAGTACCAAATATAGCATGAGAATAACCAGAGGGTGAGAAGTACCAAATACAGCATGAGAATAACCGGAGGGTGAGAAGTATCAAATACAGCATGAGAATAAGGGGAGGGTGAGAAGTACCAAATACAGCATGAGAATAACCGGAGGGTCAGAAGTACCAAATACAGCATGAGAATAACCGGAGGGTGAGAAGTACCAAATACAGCATGAGAATAACCGGAGGGTGAGAATGACCAAATACAGGATGAGAATAACCGGAGGATCAGAAGTACCAAATACAGCATGAGAATAACCGGAGGGTGAGAAGTACCAAAAACAGCATGAGAATAACCGGGGGGTGAGAAGTACCAAATACAGCATGAGAATAACCGGAGGGTGAGGATGACCAAATAAAGCATGAGAATAACCGGAGGGTGAGAAGTACCAAATACAGCATGATAATAACCAGAGGGTGAGAAGTATCAAATATAGCATGAGAATAACCGGAGGGTGAGAAGTACCAAATACAGCATGAGAAAACCTGGGGGGTGAGAATGACCAAATGCAGCATGAGAATAACCGGAGGATGAAAGGTACCAAATACAGCATGAGAATAACTGGAGGGTGAAAAGTACAAAATACAGCATGAAAATAACCGGAGGGTGAGAATGACCAAATACAGCATGAGAATAACCGGAGGGTGAGAAGTACCAAATACAGCATGAGAATAACCGGAGGGTGAGAAGTACCAAATACAGCATGAGAATAACCGGAGGGTGAGAAGGATCAAATATAGCATGAGAATAACCGGAGGGTGAGAAGGATCAAATATAGCATGAGAATAACCGGAGGGTGAGAAGTATCAAATACAGCATGAGAATAACCGGAGGGTGAGAAGTACCAAATACAGCATGAGAATAACCGGAGGGTGAGAAGTATCAAATACAGCATGAGAATAACCGGAGGGTGAGAAGGATCAAATATAGCATGAGAATAACCGGAGGGTGAGAAGTACCAAATATAGCATGAGAATAACCAGAGGGTGAGAAGTACCAAATACAGCATGAGAATAACCGGAGGGTGAGAAGTACCAAATACAGCATGAGAATAACCGGAGGGTGAGAAGTACCAAATACAGCATGAGAATAACCGGAGGGTGAGAAGGATCAAATATAGCATGAGAATAACCGGAAGGTGAGAAGGATCAAATATAGCATGAGAATAACCGGAGGGTGAGAATTACCAAATACAGCATGAGAATAACCGGAGGGTGAGAATGACCAAATAAAGCATGAGAATAACCGGAGGGTGAGAAGTACCAAATACAGCATGATAATAACCAGAGGGTGAGAAGTATCAAATATAGCATGAGAATAACCGGAGGATGAAAGGTACCAAATACAGCATGAGAATAACTGGAGGGTGAAAAGTACAAAATACAGCATGAAAATAACCGGAGGGTGAGAATGACCAAATACAGCATGAGAATAACCGGAGGGTGAGAAGTACCAAATACAGCATGAGAATAACCGGAGGGTGAGAAGTACCAAATACAGCAAGAGAATAACCGGAGGGTGAGAAGGATCAAATATAGCATGAGAATAACCGGAGGGTGAGAAGTATCAAATACAGCATGAGAATAACCGGAGGGTGAGAAGGATCAAATATAGCATGAGAATAACCGGAGGGTGAGAAGGATCAAATATAGCATGAGAATAACCGGAGGATGAAAGGTACCAAATGCAGCATGAGAATAACTGGAGGGTGAAAAGTACAAAATACAGCATGAAAATAACCGGAGGGTGAGAATGACCAAATACAGCATGAGAATAACCGGAGGGTGAGAAGTACCAAATACAGCATGAGAATAACCGGAGGGTGAGAATGACCAAATACAGGATGAGAATAACCGGAGGATCAGAAGTACCAAATACAGCATGAGAATAACCGGAGGGTGAGAAGTACCAAATACAGCATGTGAATAACCAGAGAGTGAGAAGGATCAAATATAGCATGAGAATAACCGGAGGGTGAGGATGACCAAATAAAGCATGAGAATAACCGGAGGGTGAGAAGTATCAAATATAGCATGAGAATAACCAGAGGGTGAGAAGTATCAAATATAGCATGAGAATAACCGGAGGGTGAGAAGTACCAAATACAGCATGAGAAAACCTGGGGGGTGAGAATGACCAAATGCAGCATGAGAATAACCGGAGGATGAAAGGTACCAAATACAGCATGAGAATAACTGGAGGGTGAAAAGTACAAAATACAGCATGAAAATAACCGGAGGGTGAGAATGAAAAAATACAGCATGAGAATAACCGGAGGGTGAGAAGTACCAAATACAGCATGAGAATAACCGGAGGGTGAAAGGTACCAAATACCGCATGAGAAAAAACGGAGGGTGAGAAGTACCAAATACAGCATGAGAATAACCGGAGGGTGAAAGGTAGCAAATACAGCATGAGAATAACCGGAGGGTGAGAAGTACCAAATACAGCATGAAAATAACCGGAGGGTGAGAAGTACCAAATACAGCATGAGAATAACCGGAGGGTGAGAAGTACCAAATACCGCATGAGAATAACCGGAGGGTGAGAAGTACCAAATACAGCATGAGAATAACTAGGGGGTGAAAAGTACCAAATACAGCATGTGAATAACCTGAAGGCGAGAAGTACCAAGTGCAGCATAAGAATAACCAGAGGAGGAGGAGGATCAAGTACAGCAGGAAAAAAATGGGGGGGGTCACTATGTGGTGGTAATATGTGACCTGGCCATGGTCTGGCAGTATTTGTACTTTGTGGCTTTATTTGGTCACTATGTTTTACGGTCATGGTGTTTCAATATTTGTCCCTTTTTAGATGTGGCATTATTTGGTCACTATGTGGTGGTAACATGTAGACAAGTCATGGTGTGGCAGTATATGTCCCTTGTATGTGGTATTATTATGTCACTATGTGGTAGTAATATGTGGTCCGGTCACGGTGTGGTAGTATTTGTCCCTTCTATGTGGCATTATTCACTCACTATGTGGTGGTAATATGTGGTCTCGTCATGGTGTGTGATGTGGCGGTATTTGTCCCTTGTATGTGGTATTATTTGGTCACTATGTGGTGTAATATGTGGTCCGGTCATCGTGTGGTGGTATTTGTTCTTTGGATGTAGCATTATGTGGTCACTATATGGAGGTAATATGAGGTTGGCTCATGGTACAGCGTTTGTTTCCTTGTATGTGGTATTATTCGGTCACTATGTTGTGGTAATATGTGATCTGGCCATGGTCTGGCAGTATTTGTCCTTTGTATGTAGCACTATTTGGTCACTATGTGGTCCAGTGATGGTGTGGTGATATTTTGTCCCTTTTAGATGTGGCATTATTTGGTCACTATATGGTGGTAATATGTGGACAAGTCATGGTGTGGCAGTATTTGTCCCTCGTATGTGGTGGTATTATTATGTCACTTTGTGGTAGTAATATGTGGTTTGGTCATGGAGTGGCGGTATTTGTCCTTTGTTTATGGCAATATTCGGTCACTATGTGGTGGTAATATGTGGTCTGATCATGGTGTGGCAATATTTGTCTTTTGTGGTATTAGTCGGACACTATATGGTGGTAATTTGTGGTCTGGTCATGGTGTGGTGGTATTTGTTTTTTGCATGTGGTATTATTCAATCACTATATGGTGGTAATATGTGGTCCGGTCGCAGTGTGGCAGTATTTGTCCCTTGTAAGTGGCATTATTCGGTCACTATGTGGTAGGGCTGTAATATGTGCTCTGGTCATGGTGTGACAGTATTTGACTCTTGTGTGTGGTATTATTAGGTCTCTATTTGGTGGTATAATATGTGGTCTGGTGAAGGTGTGAACTTGTACAGTAACAATATGGGTATATCTTTTTTTTCGGTAATTGGATGACTTATTTATTATATTTTCTATGAGATTTTTTGTATTTTACCCTTAGCCATTTTTTATGGGGGCACTTCTGTCTTTATAGGACCTAGAACATTCCAGAGGGGACTGAAACCTCTCTGAACTATCCAGAGCAGAGGAGGAAGTGAGGGAGTCAGAGATGAGAGAAAAGAAAGAACAGAGGAAATGCTAACAGACTATGTATAGATACAGGTCTGTGAGGTCATCTGTGGTGCTACATGGGACTGCAGGTGACATCTACCACATCATCTGTATTCAGAGAGTTATCACTGTGTTATCTGTGGTTACATAGGGCTGCAGGTGACATCTACTACATTATCTGTACTCAGAGAGTGATCACTGTGTTATCTGTGGTGTTACATAGGACTGCAGATGACATCTACTACATTATCTGTTCTCAGAGTTATCACTATTATATGTGGTGTTACATAGGACTGCAGGTGACATCTACTACATTATCTGTACTCAGAATTATCACTGTGCTATCTGTGGCATTACATAGGACTGCAGGTAACATCTACTACATTACCTGTATGCAGAGAGTACTCACTGTGTTATCTGTGGTGTTACATGGGACTGCAGGTGACATCTACTACATTATCTGATCTCAAAGAGTTATTTGGATATGGATATGGATTGGATATGAACTGAACATGAAATATATGTAGACAATTAGGAAATCAACATAGATACGTAAAAACAGGTGTATATTATATTCCCTGAGCCAGATAGGTGGAGAATGAACATGAAATATCTGTAGATAATAGGAGAATGAACACAGATCCCACATACGCAGGTGTATATTACATTATCTGTGCTATTCCTGTGTTATCTACATATTGTTCATTCCCCACCTGTAAAGCTCCGGGAATATAATATACACCCGTTTATATGGGATCTTTGTTCATTCTCCTATTATCTACATATATTTCATGTTCATTTCATATCCAAGCTGCATAAGAAATCTATAACACCTCTATAAGTTATTATGTTCATTCTTTTTCTTTATTCTTTCAGTACGTCCCATCGCTGTGTTATCTGTGGTGTTACATAGGACTGCAGCTGTCCAGTAACTAGTAATAATTGGTAACACCCGGTCAGTGATGTGTCGGCAGCCTGAGATGTAGCAGAGCTGAGTGTGCGGCGTTTCCTCCCGGGGGATGCCGGCTCAGCCTCCGCCCTCCACATCTGGGGCGGCAGCAGTGTGAGGCAGCGCTGAGCGGGGAGTTACTGCCCAGAGGAAGCGAGGATCAGACTGCAGCCAGAGGAAAACCGAGAATGAACTTCACTTCAGAGGAGAACGAAGACTTTCTCCCCCGCAGCCAATAATCCGGATCTACAGGAGCCTCAAGAACAGCGCAAAACTGTCCGGAGCCGGGCAGCGGACCCCCGAACACTGAGGTACGGCGTACGGACTACATCACCTCTGCGGGCAGATTTGTGGGGTGCAGTCACATTCACTACAGGATCACATACTGCTGCTTTTGTGGGGGCCGACAGCGTCTGCGACATTACCCGATCTGACCAGATGCAGAGTGTCTCCTCACACCGGACCCCCATGCTGATGGTCCCCACCAATCCCATCGTCATTACCGCATCATCGTGTGACCAGAAGTAAAGCGCAGACTAATGTTTACCGACAGCTCCGATAATACGACTGGCGAAATCATCAGACGAGACTGATTTGTTTAATGTCCACCGCTGTGTGAACAGGGCCAGACGGGAAACTTACCCCCATATTGCCACTGGGCTAGAACTCAACCCCCAAATCCCCACCGTGCAAGAAACCGACCCTCAAATCCCCACCGTGCAAGAAACCGACCCTCAAATCCCCACCGTGCAAGAAACCGACCCTCAAATCCCCTCCGTGAAAGAAGCCGACCCCCCAAATCCCCACCGTGAAAGAAACCAACCCCCAAATCCCCACCGGGCAAGAAACCGACCTTCAAATCCCCACCATGCAAGAAGCCAAATCTCAAATCCCTACATGGGAAGAAACCAACCCTTAAATCCCGAATGGGCAAGAAACCGACCCTCAAATCCCCAATGGGCAAGAAATCGACCCCCAAATCCCACCGGACAAGAAACCGACCCCCAAATCCCCAATGGGCAAGAAACTAATCCCCACTGGACAAGAAGCCAACCCTCAAATCCCCACCATGCAAGAAACAGACCCTCAAATCCCCAATGGGCAAGAAACTGACCCCCAAATCCCACCAAGCAAGAAACCAACCCCCAAATCCCCAATGGGCAAGAAACCAATCCCCACTGGGCAAGAAGCCAACCCTCAAATCCCCACCGTGCAAGAAAACGACCCTCAAATCCCCAATGGGCAAGAAACTGACCCCCAAATCCCACCGGGCAAGAAACCAATCCCCAATGGGCAAGAAACCGACCCCCAAATCCCCACTGGGCAAGAAACCAATCCCCACTGGGCAAGAAACCAACCCTCAAATCCCCAATGGGCAAGAAACTATCCCACAGGGCAAGAAACAGACCCCCAAATCCACACCGTGCAAGAAACCAACCCTCAAATCCCCGCCGTGCAAGGAACCAACCCCCAAATCCCCACCGTGGAAGAAACTGACCCCCAAATCCCCACCGTGCAAGAAACCGACAATGAAATCCCCATCGGGCAAGAAACCAAAACTCATATCCCCAATAGGCAAGAAACCGATCCCCAAATCCCCACCAGGCAAGAAATCAACCCTCAAATCCCCACCATGCAAGAAACCGACCCTCAAATCCCCACCGTGCAAGAAACCGACACTCAAATCCCCCGTCCAAGAAACCATCCCTCAAATCCCCACATGCAAGAAACCAACACTCAAATTGCCCCGTCCAAGAAACCGTCCCTCAAATCCCCATGTGCAAGAAGCCGACCCCCAAATCCCCACCGTGCACGAAACCGACAATCAAATCCCCATCAGGCAAGAAACCAAAACTCAAATCCCCAACAGGCAAGAAACCGATCCCCAAATCCCCACCAGGCAAGAAACCGACCCTCAAATCCCCTCTGTGCAAGAAACCGATCCTCAAATCCCCAATGGGCAAGAAATCGACCCCCAAATCCCACCGGACAAGAAACTGACCCCCAAATCCCCAATGGGCAAGAAACTAATCCCCACTGGACAAGAAGCCAACCCTCAAATCCCCACCATGCAAGAAACAGACTCTCAAATCCCCAATGGGCAAGAAACTGACCCCCAAATCCCACCGGGCAAGAAACCGACCCCCAAATCCCCAATGGGCAAGAAACCAATCCCCACTGGGCAAGAAGCCAACCCTCAAATCCCCACCATGCAAGAAAATGACCCTCAAATCCCCAATGGGCAAGAAACTGACCCCCAAATCCCACCGGGCAAGAAACCAATCCCCACTGGGCAAGAAACCAACCCTCAAATCCCCACCGTGCAAGAAACCGACCCTCAAATCCCCAATGGGCAAGAAACAGTCCCTCAAATCCTCACCGTGCAAGAAACCAACACTCAAATCCCCCTGTCCAAGAAACCGTCCCTCAAATCCCCACGTGCAAGAAACACCCTCAAATCCCCAATGTGCAAGAAACTTACCCCCAAAATCCCCACCATGCAAGAAACGACCCCCAAATCCACACCGTGCAAGAAACCGACCCTTAAATCTCCACTGTCCAAGAAACCGACCCTCAAATCCCCACGTGCAAGAAGCTGACCCCTAAATCCCCACCGTGCAAGAAACCGACAATCAAATCCCCATCGGACAAGAAACCAAAACTCAAATCCTGAATAGGCAAGAAACCGATCCCCAAATCCCCACCAGGCAAGAAACCAACCCTCAAATCCCCACCATGCAAGAAACCGACCCTCAAATCCCCACCATGCAAGAAACAGTCCCTCAAACCCCCACCATGCAAGAAACCAACACTCAAATCCCCCGTCTAAGAAACCGTCCCTCAAATCCCCACGTGCAAGAAACAGACCCTCAAATCCCCAATGTGCAAGAAACCGACCCCCAAAATCTACACCGTGCAAAAAACGACCCCCAAATCCCAGCGGGCAAGAATCCGACCTATAAATCCCCACCGTGCAAGAAACCGACCCTCAAATCCCCACCGTGCAAGAAACCAACCCCCAAATCCCCACCGTGCAAGAAACCGACCCTCAAATCCCCAATGGGCAAGAAACAGTCCCTCAAATCCTCACCGTGCAAGAAACCAACACTCAAATCCCCCTGTCCAAGAAACCGTCCCTCAAATCCCCACGTGCAAGAAACACCCTCAAATCCCCAATGTGCAAGAAACTTACCCCCAAAATCCCCACCATGCAAGAAACGACCCCCAAATCCACACCGTGCAAGAAACCGACCCTTAAATCTCCACTGTCCAAGAAACCGACCCTCAAATCCCCACGTGCAAGAAGCTGACCCCTAAATCCCCACCGTGCAAGAAACCGACAATCAAATCCCCATCGGACAAGAAACCAAAACTCAAATCCTGAATAGGCAAGAAACCGATCCCCAAATCCCCACCAGGCAAGAAACCAACCCTCAAATCCCCACCATGCAAGAAACCGACCCTCAAATCCCCACCATGCAAGAAACAGTCCCTCAAACCCCCACCATGCAAGAAACCAACACTCAAATCCCCCGTCTAAGAAACCGTCCCTCAAATCCCCACGTGCAAGAAACAGACCCTCAAATCCCCAATGTGCAAGAAACCGACCCCCAAAATCTACACCGTGCAAAAAACGACCCCCAAATCCCAGCGGGCAAGAATCCGACCTATAAATCCCCACCGTGCAAGAAACCGACCCTCAAATCCCCACCGTGCAAGAAACCAACCCCCAAATCCCCACCGTGCAAGACACCGACCCTCAAATCCCCACCGTGCAAGAAACCGACTCTTAAATCCCCACCGTGCAAGAAACCGACCCTCAATTCCCCACCATGAAAGAAACTGACCCCCAAATCCCCACCGGGCAAGAAAGCGACCCTCAAATCCCCACCGTGCAAGAAACCGAACCTCAAATCCCCACATGGGAAGAAACCAACCCTCAAATCCCCAATGGGCAAGAAACTGACCCCCAAATCCCCATCGTGCAAGAAACCGAAGCTCAGATCCCCACTGGGCAAGAAACCAACCCTCAAATCCCCATCGTGCAAGAAACCGACCCTCAAATCCCCATCGTGCAAGAAACCTACCCTCAAATCCCCAGTGGGCAAAAAACCGACCCTCAAATCCCACTGGGCAAGAAACCGACCCCAAAATATCCACTGGGCAAGAAAGGGACCCCAAAATTCCCAGTGTAAGAAACCAATCTCAAAATACCCACCGTTCAAGAAACCAATCCCCAAATCCACACCGTGCAGGAAACCAACCCCCAAATCTGCACCATGCAAGAAACCGACAACCAAATCCCCACCGTGCAAGAAACCAACCCTCAATTCCCCACTGTGCAAGAAACCAACCCCCAAATTTGAACCTGAAGGAAACTGACCCTCAAGTCCCCACTGGGAAGAAACCAATCCTTAAATCCGCGCCATTCAGGAATCCAACCCCCAAATGCCCACCAGGCAAGAAACCACCCTAAAGTCCCCACTTGGCAAGAAACCGAACCCCAAATCCCCGCCATGCAATAAACTAACCCTCAAATCCACACTGGGAAAGAAATAGACCCCAAAAACCCACTGGGAAAGAAACTGACACCCAAATCACCACCGTCAAATAAATCGACCCCTATATACCCACCATGCAGGAAATGGAGCCCAAAATCTCAACCGTGCAAGAAATTGACTCCCATATCCCCAATGGGAAAGAAATCAATCCCCAAATAGCCACCATACAAGAAACCGATCCCCAAATACCCATCATGCAGGAAATGGACTCCAAATGCCCACTAGGCAAAAAAACAGTACCCAAATACCCACCATGCAGGAAGCCAATCCCAAAATCTCCACTGGGTAAGAAAACGACCCTAAAATCCCCACTGTGTAAGAAACCGATGCCAGAATACCCACTGTTCAAGAAACCGACCTTCAAATCCGCACCGTGCAGGAAACCGACCCCCAATTCCGCACCGTGCAGGAAACCGACCCTCAAGTCCCCACTAAGCAAGAAACCGACCCTTAAATCCGCGCTGTGCAGGAATCCAACCCCCAAATGCCCACCAGGCAAGAAATCACCCTAAAGTCCCCATTTGGCAAGAAACCAAACCCCAAATCCCCACCGTGCAATAAACCAACCCTCAAATCCACACTGGGAAAGAAACAGACCCCCAAATACCCACTGGGCAACAAACCGACATCCAAATCGCCACAGTCAAATAAATCGACCCCTAAATACCCACCATGCAGGAAATGGACCCCCAAATCTTCACTGTGCAAGAAACTGACTCCCAAATCCCTAATGGGAAAGAAATCAACCCCTAATTAGCCACCATGCAAGAAAATGATCCTCAAATACCCATCATGCAGGAAACTGACCCCAAAATCTCCACTGGGCAAGAAATCAACCCCAAAATCCATACCGTGCAAGAAACTGAACCCAGAATACCCACCATTCAATAAACTGACCCCCAAATCCGCACCATGCAGGAAAATGACCCCCAAAATCTGCACCGTGCAGGAAACCATCCCTCAAATCCCCACCGTGCAAGAAACCGACCCTCAAATCCCTACCATGCAAGAAACTGACCCCCAAATCCCCACTGGGCAAGAAACCAACCCCGAAATCGCCACCATGCACAAAATCCCAAGTACCCATCATACAAGAAATTGTACCCCCAATACCCATCTTTCAGGAAGCCGACCCCAAATCCCGACTGGGCAAGAAACCAAACTCTAAATACCCACCATGCAGGAACTGACCCCCAAATACCCACCATGCAACAAATTGACCCCCAAATACCTACCATACAGGAAACGGACCCCAAAATCTTCACCGGGCAAGAAACTGACCACTAAATCCTCACCAGACAAGAAACTGACCCCCAAATCCTCACCTGCAAGAAACCAACCCCCAAATCCCCACTATGCAAGAAACTGACCACTAAATCCTCACTGGACAAGAAACCAACCCCCAAATCACCACCAGGAAAGAAACTAACCCTCAAATCCTCAATAGGGCAAGAAACCAACCCCCAAACCCTTACAGGGCAAAGATCCGACCCCAAATCCCCACTGTGCAGGAAACCGACCCCCAAATCCACATCGGGCAGCACGAATGAGGTTTCAGCTGCCATTGCTGGCAAAAGAGGGACGAAAGAGCATCCGTGGATAATAACGTCCTGGTAATGTGCGGTGCGGATGATCCTGGGGGCTGGACTTATGATTTGGGGGGCTGATATATGATTCAGGGAGCTGAATTACTATTCTGGAGCCTAACTTATGATCTGGTGAGGGGGACTTATGATTCAAGGGGCCGACTTATCATTCGGGGGGCCGACTTATCATTCGGGGGGCCGACTTATTCGGGGGGCCGACTTATCAATCGGGGGGCCGACTTATCATTCGGGGGGCTGATTTTGATTCGGGAGGCTGGATTTATAACTTGTTGGACTAGATTAATGATTCAGAGGGCTGACATACTTGGTGCTGGACTTATGATTCAGGGGGCTGACTGATGATTCAGGGACCTGATCAAAGATTGGGGGTCTGACTTATAACTTAAGGGGGCAGACATATAATTCGTGGTACTGGACTTATGATTTTGGGGGCAGACTGATGATTCAGGGAGCAGATTTATAATTGAGGGTGCTGGACCCATGATTCAGGGGTATAGACTTATGAATTGGGAGTGTGGATTTATGATTCGGGGAGCGGACAGAAGATTTGGGTTTTTTTACTTATGATTTGGGGGTCTGGACTGATGATTTGGGGGCAGATTTATAACTGAGGGTGCTGGACCTAATATTTGGGGAGCTGACTGATGATTCAAGGGTCGGACTTATTATTTGAGGGTCTGGATTTATGATTTAGGGAGCTGACAGAAGATTTGGGGGGTTTTACTTCCGATTTGGGGGTCTGAACTGAAGATTCGGGGGCAGATTCATAATTGAGGGTGCTGGACTCAATATTCGGGGAGCTGACTGATGATTCGGGGGGCACTAGGCAGATATGATTTGGGGGTCAGGATTTATGATTTGGGGAACTGACTTATAATTTGGGAGCAGACAAATAATTTGGGGTACTGGACTTACGATTCGGGGGGCCGACTGATGACTCGGGGGCAGATTTATCATTCAGGGTGCTGGACTCGTGATTCAGTGGGCTGACTGATGATTTGGGGGGCTTAGTGACACCACTGAGTGATAAAAAGCAATGATCTTAAGATGTTTATCTGTACAACTAGATGGTGGCCTGATTCTAACGCATCGGGTATTCTAGAATATGTATGCGTAGTGTATAGCACAGACCACGCAGTACATTGCACAGCCCACGCAGTACACGTAGTATATTGCGCAGCCACGTAGTATATTGCCCAGTCACGTAGTATATTGCCCAGCCACGTAGTATATTGCCCAGCCACGTAGTATATTGCCCAGCCACGTAGTATATTGCCCAGCCACGTAGTATATTGCCCAGCCATGTAGTATATTGCCCAGTCACGTGGTATATTGCCCAGTCACGTAGTATATGGCCCAGTTACGTAGTATATTGCCCAGCCATGTAGTATATTGCCCAGCCATGTGGTATATTGCCCAGTCATGTGGTATATTGCCCAGCCACGTAGTATATTGCCCAACCACGTAGTATATTGCCCAACCACGTAGTATATTGCCCAGCGACGTAGTATATTGCCCAGCCACGTAGTATATTGCCCAGCCACGTAGTATATTGCCCAGCCACGTAGTATATTGCCTAGTGACGTAGTATATTGGCCAGTCACGTAGTATATTGCCTAGTGACGTAGTATATTGCCCAGCCACGTAGTATATTGCCCAGTCACGTAGTATATTGCACAGTCACGTAGTATATTGCCCAGCCACGTAGTATATTGCCCAGTCACGTAGTATACTGCCCAGCCACGTAGTATATTGGCCAGTCACGTAGTATATTGCCTAGTGACGTAGTATATTGCCCAGCCACGTAGTATATTGCCCAGTGACGTAGTATACAGCACAGAGCCATGTAGTATATTACCCAGCCACGTAGTATATTGCCCAGTCACGTAGTATACAGCACAGAGCTACGTAGTATATTGCCCAGCCACGTAGTATATTGGCCAGTCACGTAGTATATTGCCTAGTGACGTAGTATATTGCCCAGCCACGTAGTATATTGCCCAGTGACGTAGTATACAGCACAGAGCCATGTAGTATATTACCCAGCCACGTAGTATATTGCCCAGTCACGTAGTATACAGCACAGAGCTACGTAGTATATTGCCCAGCCACGTAGTATATTGCCCAGTCACGTAGTATATTGCCCAGCCACGTAGTATATTGCCCAGCCACGTAGTATATTGCCCAGCCACGTAGTATATTGCCCAATCACGTAGTATATTGCCCAGTCACGTAGTATATTGCCCAGCCACGTAGTATATTGGCCAGTCACGTAGTATATTGCGCAGCCATGTAGTATATTGCCCAGTCACGTAGTATATTGCCCAGCCACGTAGTATATTGCCCAGTCACGTAGTATATTGCCCAGCCATGTAGTATATTGCCCAGTCATGTGGTATATTGCCCAGTCACGTAGTATATGGCCCAGTTACGTAGTATATTGCCCAGCGACATAGTATATTGCCCAGCCATGTAGTATATTGCCCAGCCACGTAATATATTGCCCAACCACGTAGTATATTGCCCAGCCACGTAGTATATTGCCCAGCCACGTAGTATATTGCCCAGCCACGTAGTATACTGCCCAGTCATGTGGTATATTGCCCAGTCACGTAGTATATTGCCCAGCCACGTAGTATATTGCCCAACCACGTAGTATATTGCCCAGCCACGTAGTATATTGCCCAGCCACGTAGTATATTGCCCAGCCACGTAGTATATTGGCCAGTCACGTAGTATATTGCCTAGTGACGTAGTATATTGCACAGCCACGTAGTATATTGCCTAGTGACGTAGTATATTGCCCAGCCACGTAGTATATTGCCCAGCCACGTAGTATATTGGCCAGTCACGTAGTATATTGCCTAGTGACGTAGTATATTGCGCAGCCACGTAGTATATTGCCCAGTGACGTAGTATACAGCACAGAGCCATGTAGTATATTGCCCAGTGACGTAGTATACAGCACAGAGCTACGTAGTATATTGCCCAGCCACGTAGTATATTGCCCAGTCACGTAGTATATTGCCCAGCCACGTAGTATATTGCCCAGCCACGTAGTATATTGCCCAGTCACGTAGTATATTGCCCAATCACGTAGTATATTGCCCAGTCACGTAGTATATTGCCCAGTCACGTAGTATATTGCCCAGTCACGTAGTATATTGGCCAGTCACGTAGTATATTGCCCAGTCACGTAGTATATTGCGCAGCCACGTAGTATATTGCCCAGCCAAGTAGTATATTGCCCAGTCACGTAGTATATTGCCCAGTCACGTAGTATATTGGCCAGTCACGTAGTATATTGCGCAGCCACGTAGTATATTGCCCAGCCACGTAGTATATTGCCCAGTCACGTAGTATATTGCGCAGCCAGGTTTGTCACAGGTTAAAAAATAAAACATAAACATATACTCACCTTTCCGAGGGCCCCTTGTTGTCCACGGCAGCTTCCTGTCCCAGGGTTGGTATGAGCGCAGGACCTGTGATGACGTCGCAGTCACATGACCGTGACGTCATGGCAGGTCCTTCTGCCATACCATCTTTGCCACCAGAAACTGGCGCAAGCAACTACGGAGGATGAGAATAGCAGATTTTTTGTTTTGTTTTTTATTATTTTTAACATTACATTTTTTACTATTGATGCAGCATAGGCAGCGTCAATAGTAAAAAGTTGGGGACACACAGGGTTAATAGCGGCGGTAACGGAGTGCGTTACCTGCGGCACAATGTGGTCCGTTACCGCCGGCATTAACCCTGTGTTAGCGGGGACTGGTGGGGAGCATGCGGGCGACAGGCAGTGACTGCGGGGAGTATGGAGCGGCCATTTTCTTCCAGACTGTGCTCGTCGCTGATTGGTCGCGGCAGCCATGACAGGCAGCTGGTGAGACCAATCAGCGAATGAATAACCGTGACAGACAGAAGGACAGACAGATGGAAGTGACCCTTAGACAATTATATAGTAGATGATAAAGCTGAATTTGCATAGGACTGCGCAAATGCTGGTGGTCCCTGAATCTTGGTACATTGTACACAGCCCCCAATATGTGACCTGACTGAAGACAGAGATGAGCAGACCACCCAGTGACTAAACACTGCTCCCCCCAGGCTTCCACCCAGTAGCGCCCCCATCCTACACCCTTACAGCAGGAGACCCCCTATGTAATCAATATTCTAGCAGCTAATAATAATGTCCAGAACACAACTCCCATCATCCCTAACCTACAGCTTAATTTGTATTCCTCACTCTGACCATCACCTGTTACATGGGACTGCAGGTGACATCTACTACATTAGCTGTACTCAGAAATATATCACTGTGTTATCTGTGGTGTTACATAGGACTGCAGGTGACATCTACTACATTATCTGTACTCAGAGAGTTATCACTGTTATCTATGGTGTTACATAGGACTGCAGTCAATTTCTTGAAAAGGATTAATTTTGCTACACATATGTCTGCAGTATAGACCAGTGGTCACCAGAATCTGTTTTTCCTGGGACTGCCTCCTTCCAGTTTTGGTCCTTCAAGTTCACAGCATTACGAGTATGTCTGGGGTTCTTTATGAAATTTTGTGCTCTGAAGGTAAAATAATTCTGGTTCTGTATTTCTAGGTGATGACCACGTTGCTGGACAGCAGGATGGGAACGCTGCGGATAGGTGAGAGAATCACATGCTATTATAAAGAGCTGTATGTGGGATTTAACTGGAATAGACGTTCCGATCCACCCCTGCCTAACTAAGCCACACCCCTGCTCAACTAAGCCACACCCTGGCTTTACTAAACCACACCCCAGCTCAATTAATCCACACCCCTTCCCACCAAAACCACACCCGGGCTCAACAAAACCGCACCTTAGTCCAACTAAACCACACCCCAGCTCAATTAAACCACACTCTGGCTAAATTAAATCTCACCCTGGCTCATCAAAACCATCAAAACTACACCCTGTCTTAAATAAAGCACACCTTTGCTGAACAAAGCCACACCGCTGCTCAACTGATCCAGACGCCTGCTCAATTGAAACACTCCGACTCATGGACACCACACCCCTGCTCTACTACACCACACCCCTGCTCTACTACACCACACCCCTGCTCTACTACACCACACCCCTGCTCTACCAAACCACACCCCTGCTCTACCAAACCACACCCCTGCTCTACCACACCACGCCCCTGCTCTACCACACCACGCCCCTGCTCTACTACACCACGCCCCTGCTCTACTACACCACGCCCCTGCTCTACTACACCACACCTCTGCTCTACTACACCACACCCCTGCTCTACTACACCACACCCCTGCTCTACTACACCACACCCCTGCTCTACCAAACCACACCCCTGCTCTACTACACCACACCCCTGCTCTACTACACCACACCCCTGCTCTACCAAACCACACCTCTGCTCTACTACACCACACCCTTGCTCTACTACACCACACCCCTGCTCTACCAAACCACACCCCTGCTCTACTACACCACACCCCTGCTCTACTACACCACACCCCTGCTCTACTACACCACACCCCTGCTCTACCAAACCACACCCCTGCTCTACTACACCACACCCCTGCTCTACTACACCACACCCCTGCTCTACCAAACCACACCTCTGCTCTACTACACCACACCCTTGCTCTACTACACCACACCCCTGCTCTACCAAACCACACCCCTGCTCTACTACACCACACCCCTGCTCTACTACACCACACCCCTGCTCTACTACACCACACCCCTGCTCTACTACACCACACCCCTGCTCTACTACACCACACCCCTGCTCTACTACACCACACCCCTGCTCTACAACACCCCTGCTCTACCGCACCACACCTCTGCTCTACCACACCACACCCCTGCTCTACTACACCACACCCCTGCTCTACCACACCACACCCCTGCTCTACCACACCACACCCCTGCTCTACCACACCACACCCCTGCTCTACCACACCACACCCCTGCTCTACTACACCACACCCCTGCTCTACTACACCACACCCCTGCTCTACTACACCACACCCCTGCTCTACTACACCACACCCCTGCTCTACCACACCACACCTCTGCTCTACCACACCACACCCCTGCTCTACCACACCACACCCCTGCTCTACCACACCACACCCCTGCTCTACCACACCACACCCTGCTCTACTACACCACACCCCTGCTCTACTACACCACACCCTGCTCTACTACACCACACCCCTGCTCTACTACACCACACCCCTGCTCTACTACACCACACCCCTGCTCTACTACACCACACCCCTGCTCTACTACACCACACCCCTGCTCTACTACACCACACCTCTGCTCAACAAAACTACGCCCATTCTCACCTGATCTAAACCTTTTCTCAACAAAACCATACCCTGGTTCAACAAAATTACACCCCTGGTCAACTAAAGCACACCCCTGTCCAATATGTGCATAGTGCCTGATACTGCAGGTTTCTGCAATGAAATAATTGATTGGGATTCGGGGATTTAGTAATCAGGATTGTCAGTTGCTTTTTTACGTCTATTGTATTGGAAGTGTAATGTCCACAGCAGCACAGATGATTTAAGGACATGACATTATCTGTTAGAAATGCTTCCCAGCCGCACGGAGCATTGTCCGGATTGTCGGAGGGACGCTTTGTCTCCGGGATGACTGATCCATTCCGGTGAGCCCATCTTCTTGCCCGCGCCATATTTCCAGATTATGTACAGGTCCGGGCTGACTCCTCACTCAGGGAGCGTCCGATGGAGGAGGCAATGTACGATGGAGCTCATATCTGTGTCTCCTGTAAATGCACAGAGCCCATCAAATAGCTGCCAGATGGGAGATCTCACCCAGCACCCGAGCAACGGCCAGAGCCAAGCAAGGGGAAATGTTTATTCTGGAGGCCACATGAGAAGAAGGCAGCCGAGGAGCAGATCACAGCCGCTGATAAGAGGAAACCTTCAGAAAGGTATTTCCTTCTCCTCCTTTCTCAGAGGATGTTTGGAGAGAAAAGGAACAGAAATAATGACAACGCCCAACTTCCATCTACTGAAGGCTGAAGTCCAGGCGTCCACGGGCCACAACAGGCAGGATGATGTCACCGAAACAGAGGCCGAGGCTCCACAAACTCAACAGAGAGGAGGCTGAGAGATCATCAAAACCGTGAGAGAGGAGGCCGAAGGCTCCATAGAATCATCAGAGAGGAGACTGAAGGCTCATCAAAACCATGAGAGAGAAGACCGAAGGTTCTACAGAATCATCAGAGAGGAGGCTGAGGGCTCCACAGAATCATCAGAGAGGAGGCCGAAGGCTCCACAGAATCATCAGAGAGGAGGCTGAGGGCTCCACAGGATCATCAGAGAGGAGGCCGAAGGCTCCACAGAATCATCAGAGAGGAGACCGAAGGCTCCACAGAATCATCAGAGAGGAGGCCGAAAACTCATCAAAATCATGAGAGAGATGACCGAAGGTTCTACAGAATCATCAGAGACGAGGCTGAGGGCTCCACAGAATCATCAGAGAGAAGACCGAAGGTTCCACAAAATCAGAGAGAAGGCTGAGGGCTCCACATAATCAGAGAGGAGACCGAAGGCTCCACAAAATCATCAGAGAGGAGGCTGAAAGCTCATCAAAACCATGAGAGAGGAGGCCAAAAGCTCCACAGAATCATCAGAGAGGAGACCGAAAGCTCCACAAAGTTGTCAGAGAAGAGGCCGAGGGCTCCAAGAAGTCAGAGAGGAGGCTGAGGGCTCCATAAAATCATCAGAGAAGAGGACAAGTGCTCCAAGAAGTCATCAGAGAGAAGGCCGAGGACTCCAAGAAGTCGTCAGAGAGGAGGCCGAGGGCTCCACAAAGTTGTCAGAGAAGAGGCCGAGTGCTCCACAGAATCAAAATAGAGGAGGTCGAATGCTCCATAAAATCATCAGAGAAGAGGCAGAGGACTCCAAGAAGTCATCATAGAGGTGGCTGAGGGCTCCACAAAATCATCAGAGAGGAGGTCGAATGCTCCACAAAATCATCAGAGAAGAGGCAGAGGGCACAGATGCCTAAAACAGCAGAAATGGAGGATGGCCCCTGTAATGTGTGCATGGTGTCCGAGCTTTACTCCACTGACAGATCTCAGGCAGGGAAGAAAGAAACATCAGGCTGTGAAGTTTATACACACTGATAACTTGTTCTCACAGGAGATCAGCCGCAGCCTTAAGTGACTGACAGCAGCTCACATGAAATAAAAGCTACAATTACAGTATAGCCCTATATAGTGCTGAAAAAGAGGATATCCACGTACATGGAACACTTAGGCCGAATGCACACAGTCAGTAATTGGCAGCGCTTTGGGAGCAGCACATGTCCACTGCCGGCTATTGAATGCAGGATACTCCTTTGATCACTGAACCGTGCAGATTCACAGCATACAATACATTGTACGGGTGATTTATCACGTTTCCGCAAGATAAATTGACATGATGCGGTCTGGAAAGACGCACCGCGTGTCCGTCTCCGCGGAATCCCATGTTCACTATGCGTGCACTGACGCCCATTGTGAGGGACGAGGGAGACTCCACGATCCACCCTCCTAAGAAGTGGGTCAATCGCAAACACGTACAGCAGCGGGCTCAAGGGACAACCCTGGCAAACACCAGACCCAACCTCAAAAGAGCTGCCAATCCAACCATTCACAAGCGGGAAACTCTCTGCCCCACTATACATGGTCTTAAGCCAATCAACAAACCCCCCCCCCCCCCCCCGGCAGGCCATATCTCAGAAGGATGGACCAGTGGTACTCATGATCAACCCGATCAAACGCTTTTGCCTGGTCCAGTGACAGCATGTACCCCTTCCAGTGACCAGCCCTACCCTGCTCCACTGCCTCTCGGACACAGAGCACAACACTAAATGTGCTGCGGCCTGGAACAGAGCAATGCTGGGCCCCTGAAAGGAGTCGGGGTAAAAATTTCACCAGCCGATTAAATAGCACCTTTGCCAGAACCTTCCTGTCTGCATTGAGAAGCGCTATGGGACGCCAATTCTCAATGCAAGATGGGTCCTTACCCTTTGACAAGATGATCAGAGCAGACCTCCTCATTGACTTCGGCAGAATGTCCGAGGAAGGACACTTATTGAATACCTCAATCAAGAGGGGAACCAAAACATCCTTAAAGGTCTTATAGAATTCAGATGTTAAGCCATCTGGACCAGGCGAATTTTTTTGGGCAAGCCCTTCAATCGCCAACTTAACTTCCTCTTGCCTCATCATTTCTGTCAAAACGTCAAGA
Source organism: Ranitomeya imitator (assembly GCF_032444005.1). Taxonomy (NCBI): domain Eukaryota; kingdom Metazoa; phylum Chordata; class Amphibia; order Anura; family Dendrobatidae; genus Ranitomeya; species Ranitomeya imitator. The sequence continues at coordinate 1,221,345,914 of NC_091282.1, read as the reverse complement.
GAGGGGTCTACCCCTGGTTCGGGGACGGCTTCAGAAAGGAAAGCCGACATCTCATTCCAATCAAGATCCCTCTTCCCCAAGAGGTGCGAGTAGAAGGATCTGACAACCTCCAGGATCCCTGATCTGGATCGCCTCAGGGACCCCGTAGTGTCGACCAGTCCTATAACCACTTTACTATTCACTGACATCTTGCACTTTCTGTAAGGGTCAGGCGAGCGGTACTTCCCGTAATTCCTCTCAAAAACCAAAGATGCGTGTCTATCATACTGACACCTCATAAGCAAAGGACTGTCTTATCTCCGCTTCTTCCAAGACAGACGAATTGAGCCTCCAAAAGCCTCTTCCCATCCGGAGGACTCTGTAACATTCAGAGAAAACAAAATCAAACAGTGGTCGGAGAACTCCACCTCAACAACAGACACTGCTGAAGAGACAGCTTCCTCCTTTAAATAAAACCTATCTATCCTGGACCTACAGTTACCTCTGTGATAGGTTAACCCCTCGTGACCTGGTGTGTGCCGAATGTGGACATCCACCAGGCGAGCCTCACTAGCTATACTATTAAGGGCGACGCTATCATAAGTCAGCTTGTCTCTGGAACCTCCTCTATCTCGGGGCCTCGTGACAGCAATGAAGTCCCCTCCAAAGACAACCTGCTGACTTATAAAAAGGTAGGGCTTGATCCTCATAAAGAGACACTTCCGGTCCCACTTAGATTGGGGACCATAGATGTTGATGAGACGGAGCTCTTGTCCCTTCATGAGGACATCTAAGATCAGGCACCTCCCCATTTCTAACTCAATAACCCGTCGGCATTCCAAGGTGCGGTAAAAAGGACCGCCACTCCGCTGTATGGCTCGGCCGCAAGAGACCAATAGGAGGGCCTGAGTCTCCACTCCCTCTTAGCTTTAAACACATCTGCCATGTTGGGCAGCCTGTGGCATTTCCACCACCTCTCCATACCGGCCAAGCCACGTCATGCTGTCATAAGAAATCAACTCGTTACAGGTCATCACGGTCACTTTCTTGACTTGGTTTCAGTGAGACACCGCCTGAATGGCAAAGTCTCGCCGGCCGGGCTCATTTTTTGCCAACTCATAGTTCGACCAGAAGAGCTCAAGCCCCTCTGGCCGAACAAAGCTGACATCAAACTCAGGCATGGAATAGGGATGTATCAAAGTGTAGATATCAATCGCCTTGAAGCCCATCCTCAGCAGGAGCTCCACAACCTTAGACCTTGGAGGACACGTATCACTGCTCTTCCACCGAAGACGGACCACATTCCTACGCACACTACCCAGCCCCGCTATGGGAGGTACCACATTGTATCCCCCCCTTTGCTCTCTGAAGGTCCCGAGGCCTTGCCTCTCTATCCAGAAGGATAGATCAACCTCTCGACCCTCGCTGCATCATGCCGTCCCCAGAGCCCGGAGACTAGGAGGACGTCCTATTTCCGCCGGAGGTGACAGTGGCATAATTTCTGATGGGTGCTGCCACCACTGGGGGGGGGGGGCAACCGGACCAGCGACAACATCCACACCAACAGTATCATTATTACCCACCTCCATTACCCCCTCAACCTCCACCAAACCAGCAACCACAGCCCTAGACAAAGAGTTTTCCTCATCCATACCCACCACCACATTCACTCTTGCTGGACCAGTGACAACAGGGAGTGACATTTTGACCTCATCAGACGCAAGGGGCTCAGTCTCCTCCACAGAACTGGAGGCGACCTCACCCCTTGTCTTATGTATGCCCTCCGCATCATCAGTTGATATTTTCCACTGCTTTACTGTTAATACCAGGCGTGGCTGATCTTTCTCCGCTGAAAGGCGCCACTGATCCTTTATATCAGCATCTTGTTGACCAGCGGCGACAACACAGAATAGGACTTTGGTGGGAGGACTGGAACTCCCAGCCCCGGTAACCCCCTCACACTGCCACCGCTCCTCAACTAAGTAACATACATAGTAACATAGTAACATAGTAACATAGTTAGTAAGGCCGAAAAAAGACATTTGTCCATCCAGTTCAGCCTATATTCCATCATAATAAATACCCAGATCTACGTCCTTCTACAGAACCTAATAATTGTATGATACAATATTGTTCTGCTCCAGGAAGACATCCAGGCCTCTCTTGAACCCCTCGACTGAGTTCGCCATCACCACCTCCTCAGGCAAGCAATTCCAGATTCTCACTGCCCTAACAGTAAAGAATCCTCTTCTATGTTGGTGGAAAAACCTTCTCTCCTCCAGACGCAAAGAATGCCCCCTTGTGCCCGTCACCTTCCTTGGTATAAACAGATCCTCAGCGAGATATTTGTATTGTCCCCTTATATACTTATACATGGTTATTAGATCGCCCCTCAGTCGTCTTTTTTCTAGACTAAATAATCCTAATTTCGCTAATCTATCTGGGTATTGTAGTTCTCCCATCCCCTTTATTAATTTTGTTGCCCTCCTTTGTACTCTCTCTAGTTCCATTATATCCTTCCTGAGCACCGGTGCCCAAAACTGGACACAGTACTCCATGTGCGGTCTAACTAGGGATTTGTACAGAGGCAGTATAATGCTCTCATCATGTGTATCCAGACCTCTTTTAATGCACCCCGTGATCCTGTTTGCCTTGGCAGCTGCTGCCTGGCACTGGCTGCTCCAGGTAAGTTTATCATTAACTAGGATCCCCAAGTCCTTCTCCCTGTCAGATTTACCCAGTGGTTTCCCGTTCAGTGTGTAATGGTGATATTGATTCCCTCTTCCCATGTGTATAACCTTACATTTATCATTGTTAAACCTCATCTGCCACCTTTCAGCCCAAGTTTCCAACTTATCCAGATCCATCTGTAGCAGAATACTATCTTCTCTTGTATTAACTGCTTTACATAGTTTTGTATCATCTGCAAATATCGATATTTTACTGTGTAAACCTTCTACCAGATCATTAATGAATATGTTGAAGAGAACAGGTCCCAATACTGACCCCTGCGGTACCCCACTGGTCACAGCGACCCAGTTAGAGACTATACCATTTATAACCACCCTCTGCTTTCTATCACTAAGCCAGTTACTAACCCATTTACACACATTTTCCCCCAGACCAAGCATTCTCATTTTGTGTACCAACCTCTTGTGCGGCACGGTATCAAACGCTTTGGAAAAATCGAGATATACCACGTCCAATGACTCACCGTGGTCCAGCCTATAGCTTACCTCTTCATAAAAACTGATTAGATTGGTTTGACAGGAGCGATTTCTCATAAACCCATGCTGATATGGAGTTAAACAGTTATTCTCATTGAGATAATCCAGAATAACATCCCTCAGAAACCCTTCAAATATTTTACCAACAATAGAGGTTAGACTTACTGGCCTATAATTTCCAGGTTCACTTTTAGAGCCCTTTTTGAATATTGGCACCACATTTGCTATGCGCCAGTCCTGCGGAACAGACCCTGTCGCTATAGAGTCACTAAAAATAAGAAATAATGGTTTATCTATTACATTACTTAGTTCTCTTAGTACTCGTGGGTGTATGCCATCCGGACCCGGAGATTTATCTATTTTAATCTTATTTAGCCGGTTTCGCACCTCTTCTTGGGTTAGAATGGTGACTCTTAATATAGGGTTTTCATTGTTTCTTGGGATTTCACCTATTATTTCATTTTCCACCGTGAATACCGTGGAGAAGAAGGTGTTTAATATGTTAGCTTTTTCCTCGTCATCTACAACCATTCTTTCCTCACTATTTTTTAAGGGGCCTACATTTTCAGTTTTTATTCTTTTACTATTGATATAGTTGAAAAACAGTTTGGGATTAGTTTTACTCTCCTTAGCAATGTGCTTCTCTGTTTCCTTTTTGGCAGCTTTAATTAGTTTTTTAGATAAAGTATTTTTCTCCCTATAGTTTTTTAGAGCTTCAATGGTGCCATCCTGCTTTAGTAGTGCAAATGCTTTCTTTTTACTGTTAATTGCCTGTCTTACTTCTTTGTTTAGCCACATTGGGTTTTTCCTATTTCTATTCCTTTTATTCCCACAAGGTATAAACCGCTTACACTGCCTATTTAGGATGTTCTTAAACATTTCCCATTTATTATCTGTATTCTCATTTCTGAGGATATTGTCCCAGTCTACCAGATTAAGGGCATCTCTAAGCTGGTCAAACTTTGCCTTCCTAAAGTTTAATGTTTTTGTGACTCCCTGACAAGTCCCCCTAGTGAAAGACAGGTGAAACTGCACAATATTGTGGTCGCTATTTCCTAAATGCCCAACCACCTGCAGATTTGTTATTCTGTCAGGTCTATTAGATAGTATTAGGTCTAAAAGTGCTGCTCCTCTGGTTGGATTCTGCACCAATTGTGAAAGATAATTTTTCTTGGTTATTAGCAGAAACCTGTTGCCTTTATGGGTTTCACAGGTTTCTGTTTCCCAGTTAATATCCGGGTAGTTAAAGTCCCCCATAACCAGGACCTCATTATGGGTTGCAGCTTTATCTATCTGCTTTAGAAGTAGACTTTCCATGCTTTCTGTTATATTTGGGGGTTTGTAACAGACCCCAATGAGAATTTTGTTACCATTTTTCCCTCCATGAATTTCAACCCATATGGACTCGACATCCTCATTCCCTTCGCTAATATCCTCCCTTAAAGTGGACTTTAGACAAGACTTTACATAGAGACAAACCCCTCCTCCTCTCCGATTTTTACGATCCTTTCTAAACAGACTGTAACCCTGTAAGTTAACTGCCCAGTCATAGCTTTCATCTAACCATGTCTCGGTTATTCCCACTATGTCAAAGTTACCTGTAGATATTTCTGCTTCTAGTTCTTCCATCTTGTTTGTCAGGCTTCTGGCGTTTGCGAGCATGCAGTTTAGAGGATTTTGTTTTGTTCCAATCTCCTCACTGTGGATTGTTTTAGAAATGTTCTTACCTCCCTTCTGAGTATGTTTTCCTGGGTCGTCTTTGTTCGAGTCTAATGTTTTTCTTCCCGTCCCCTCTTCTTCTAGTTTAACGCCCTCCTGATGAGTGTAGCGAGTCTTCTGGCGAATGTGTGTTTCCCAGGTTTGTTGAGGTGTAGTCCGTCTCTGGCGAGGAGTCCATCATACCAGTAATTCTTCCCCAACTCTTCAAAGTCCTTGCAGATTGTCGGTAGGTCCTTCCTTGCCGTGTCATTGGTGCCAACATGTATCAGAAGAAATGGGTGGACGTCCTTGGAGCTGAAGAGCTTTGGTATCCTATCGGTCACATCCTTGATCATCGCACCTGGAAGGCAGCATACTTCTCTTGCAGTTATGTCCGGTCTGCAGATGGCTGCTTCTGTGCCTCTCAGTAGTGAGTCTCCCACCACCACCACTCTTCGTTGCTTCTTGGCTGTACTTTTTGCTGTCACTTGTTGCTGTGTGCCCTTTTCTTTTTTGCTTGCTGGTATTGCTTCATTCTTAGGTGTGCCATCTTCATCCTCTACAAAGATTTGATATCGGTTCTTCAGTTGTGTGGTTGGTGATTTCTCCATGGTCTTCTTGCTTCTTTTGGTCACATGCTTCCACTCATCTGCTTTTGGAGGTTCTCTGACACTTTTTGCACCTTCTGTGACCAGTAGAGATGCTTCTGTTCTGTCTAGAAAGTCTTCATTCTCTTTGATGAGTTTCAAAGTTGCTATTCTTTCTTCCAGACCCCGCACCTTTTCTTCTAAAAGGGCCACTAGTCTACACTTCTGATAGGTGAAATTGGATTCTTCTTCTGGTCGATCTGTGAACATGTAGCACATGCTGCAGCTCACCATGTAGGTTGTCACATCTGCCATGTTGCTCCTAGATCCTGCTGACTTGCTGTGTGTTTTCCTTCTTGTGTAATCTACTCAGCCAAGCTCTCTTGCAATAATGTCCTACAGGCAAAAATTCGCGCGCCTTAAGGCGCGCGGTTTGGTGATGCTTTCGAAGCAGCTGGTCCCGGCTGTACCCAACGATCTTCTAGCTTAGGGAGACTTTGCTTCTCCCAGAAGGCACCTGGAATATGCAAATTAGCCTCCTGAAGCTTGAATCCCTGGTTTGGTGATGCTTTCGAAGCAGCTGGTCCCGGCTGTACCCAACGATCTTCTAGCTTAGGGAGACTTTGCTTCTCCCAGAAGGCACCTGGAATATGCAAATTAGCCTCCTGAAGCTTGAATCCCTGGTTTGGTGATGCTTTCGAAGCAGCTGGTCCCGGCTGTACCCAACGATCTTCTAGCTTAGGGAGACTTTGCTTCTCCCAGAAGGCACCTGGAATATGCAAATTAGCCTCCTGAAGCTTGAATCCCTGGTTTGGTGATGCTTTCGAAGCAGCTGGTCCCGGCTGTACCCAACGATCTTCTAGCTTAGGGAGACTTTGCTTCTCCCAGAAGGCACCTGGAATATGCAAATTAGCCTCCTGAAGCTTGAATCCCTGGTTTGGTGATGCTTTCGAAGCAGCTGGTCCCGGCTGTACCCAACGATCTTCTAGCTTAGGGAGACTTTGCTTCTCCCAGAAGGCACCTGGAATATGCAAATTAGCCTCCTGAAGCTTGAATCCCTGGTTTGGTGATGCTTTCGAAGCAGCTGGTCCCGGCTGTACCCAACGATCTTCTAGCTTAGGGAGACTTTGCTTCTCCCAGAAGGCACCTGGAATATGCAAATTAGCCTCCTGAAGCTTGAATCCCTGGTTTGGTGATGCTTTCGAAGCAGCTGGTCCCGGCTGTACCCAACGATCTTCTAGCTTAGGGAGACTTTGCTTCTCCCAGAAGGCACCTGGAATATGCAAATTAGCCTCCTGAAGCTTGAATCCCTGGTTTGGTGATGCTTTCGAAGCAGCTGGTCCCGGCTGTACCCAACGATCTTCTAGCTTAGGGAGACTTTGCTTCTCCCAGAAGGCACCTGGAATATGCAAATTAGCCTCCTGAAGCTTGAATCCCTGGTTTGGTGATGCTTTCGAAGCAGCTGGTCCCGGCTGTACCCAACGATCTTCTAGCTTAGGGAGACTTTGCTTCTCCCAGAAGGCACCTGGAATATGCAAATTAGCCTCCTGAAGCTTGAATCCCTGGTTTGGTGATGCTTTCGAAGCAGCTGGTCCCGGCTGTACCCAACGATCTTCTAGCTTAGGGAGACTTTGCTTCTCCCAGAAGGCACCTGGAATATGCAAATTAGCCTCCTGAAGCTTGAATCCCTGGTTTGGTGATGCTTTCGAAGCAGCTGGTCCCGGCTGTACCCAACGATCTTCTAGCTTAGGGAGACTTTGCTTCTCCCAGAAGGCACCTGGAATATGCAAATTAGCCTCCTGAAGCTTGAATCTCTGGTTTGGTGATGCTTTCGAAGCAGCTGGTCCCGGCTGTACCCAACGATCTTCTAGCTTAGGGAGACTTTGCTTCTCCCAGAAGGCACCTGGAATATTCAAATTAGCCTCCTGAAGCTTGAATCCCTGGTTTGGTGATGCTTTCGAAGCAGCTGGTCCCGGCTGTACCCAACGATCTTCTAGCTTAGGGAGACTTTGCTTCTCCCAGAAGGCACCTGGAATATGCAAATTAGCCTCCTGAAGCTTGAATCCCTGGTTTGGTGATGCTTTCGAAGCAGCTGGTCCCGGCTGTACCCAACGATCTTCTAGCTTAGGGAGACTTTGCTTCTCCCAGAAGGCACCTGGAATATGCAAATTAGCCTCCTGAAGCTTGAATCCCTGGTTTGGTGATGCTGTCGAAGCAGCTGGTCCCGGCTGTACCCAACGATCTTCTAGCTTAGGGAGACTTTTCTTCTCCCAGAAGGCACCTGGAATATGCAAATTAGCCTCCTGAAGCTTGATTGCCTGGTTTGGTGATGCTTTCGAAGCAGCTGGTCCCGGCTGTACCCAACGATCTCCTAGCTTAGGGAGACTTTGCTTCTCCCAGAAGGCACCTGGAATATGCAAATTAGCCTCCTGAAGCTTGAATCCCTGGTTTGGTGATGCTTTCGTGATCAGCATCAACAGCATTCAGGGGCACCGAGGCTACCGGAGCTGCCCCCGACACTGGGCTGCTCCCCCCTGCCACTTAGGAGCGCACCACAGCATCGTGGCCTGACGGTATGCCCGCCTCCGGGCCGCCCTCACTGTCCAGCCTCTCGGCTGATGCACCTGCTGCTACGTCCCCGCTACTTCAAGCAGAGACGGAGCTCTGCGCCTCACTACATTGCTTTGTAATCTCCCCGCGCCTTTGCACCAGATCCACAGCAGAACCCGGGCTGGGCTGGGCAACGGGGCTTATACAGAGAGGGAGGAGTAGGAGCCACATTGCTGCGACTCCTGGTGGAGCGTCTCACCCTTGTGTCCTATGATATGCAGGCCGGTTCCTGTTTTTTTCTGCCCCCCCCCCCCCCCATCGCCGGCCTTGTCCGGGAAGCAGAAGCCTAGGACTTGGCTACTTTACGCATCCCAGGAAACCCTCTCCCTTCCTGAGTAGGAGAGAGCAGGTCCCCGGGTGAAGAGATGGTGGTTCTCTGGAGCTCAGTTGCATACAGCAGGATCTGTGGCGATCACACCCACAATCAACACGAGTAGCAGCTGAGCAGAGCTGCACTCACTATTCTGCTGGTGCAGTCACTGTGTACATACATTACATTACTGATCCTGAGTTACATCCTGTATTATACTCCAGAGCTGCACTCACTATTCTGCTGGTGCAGTCACTGTATACACACATTACATTACTGATCCTGCGTTACATCCTGTATTATACCCCAGAGCTGCACTCACTATTCTGCTGGTGCAGTCACTGTGTACATACATTACATTACTGATCCTGAGTTACATCCTGTATTATACTCCAGAGCTGCACTCACTATTCTGCTGGTGCAGTCACTGTGTACATACATTACATTACTGATCCTGAGTTACATCCTGTATCTCTTTTTATTATAAAAGTACAAAACAAAATTTACAGGCAAACTCAATAACAAAACAAAATATTTACAATCCCCAAAAAGTCCAATGTCCAGCAGATTTATACAAACAAAATGTTCCTCCATTTCATTAATACCCCCAGCAAGGGAAGAGACCTCAACCTATATCCTTTTTCCCCCTCATACACACATACCCACGCATTCATCCCTAGAAAAATAAACAAGTCGGCCAACTGCCCTAAACAAAGTAAATAGGCCACCTGGCCGAAACTTAATCATATATTTTTATATATTTTTTTATTTTATATATTTTTTTATAATTTTTTCCTTTTTTTTTTTCCTCCTAAACTATACCACCACCATTCCCCCAAAGGTCCCACGAAAGTTTGTGGCCTATCACACCAGGTCCCACAAGAGTTTGTGGCCTATCACACCAGGTCCCACCAAAGTTTGTGGCCTTTCCTATACAGCAAGGTCCATAAAAGTTTATGGCCTTTTTTTTCCCTCTTCTTGGCATCCCGCCGGACGTCCATTCTCCAAAACCCATTCCCCCACCCCCCAAGAAACCCCCCACCCCACCTAAACTAAATCCCCCTACACGCATCATAATACACATGTAACATATATATACAACCTTATAATAACATATCAATAATAACATAATAATAATAACCACTACACACCTTAACCATGACCAAAGAACAGGCCCAAGTTCAATGCTTGCAAGCCCTATACCCAGGTTACCAATTACAAAACAAAAATCTGTAAGTGAGGGTTACAGCCCACCACCAGGAACTGGAGACCAGAGGCTCTCACCCTAATCTACCGCACATCACCCTGACCCTCCCTAACAACACAAAAGAGAAAATCCTGTCCCTATAGCCCTACCAATCTCACCCTACCTGCCCCTATCTGTCCCTCACTGACCCTCACTACCAACCTAAAGGTACCGTCACACTTTAGCGACGCTGCAGCGATACCGACAACGATCCGGATCGCTGCAGCGTCGCTGTTTGGTCGCTGGGGAGCTGTCACACAGACCGCTCTCCAGCGACCAACGATCCGAGGTCCCCGGTAACCAGGGTAAACATCGGGTAACTAAGCGCAGGGCCGTGCTTAGTAACCCGATGTTTACGCTGGTTACCAGTGTAAAAAAACAAACAGTACATACTTACATTCAGCTGTCTGTCCCTTGCCGTCTGCTCCTGCACTGACTGCTGGCCGTAAAGTGAAAGCAGAGCACAGCCACAGCCGCTGTGTGACTCACCGCTGTGCTGTGCTTTCACTTTCACTTTACGGCCAGCAGTCAGTGCAGGAGCAGACGGCAAGGGACAGACAGCTGAATGTAAGTATGTACTGTTTGTTTTTTTACGCTGGTAACCAGGGTAAACATCGGGTTACTAAGCGCCGCCCTGCGCTTAGTTACCCGATGTTTACCCTGGTTACCAGCGAAGACATCGCTGAATCGGCGTCACACACGCCGATTCAGCGATGTCAGCGGGACCTCAACGATCAAAAAATGGCCCAGGCCATTCCGACACGACCAGCGATCTCACAGCAGGGGCCTGATCGCTCGTACGTGTCACACATAGCGAGATCGCTACTGAGATCGCTGTTGCGTCACAAAACTTGTGACTCAGCAGCGATCTCGCTAGCGATCTCGCTATGTGAGACGGGGGCTTTATACTAACTACCTGTCCCTAACTGTCCCTCCCTGTCCCTACACATCTATCTGACCCTACAAAATAAAGATAAAAGGATAAAACGCAACCCTATCACAGGCACACAGAACCTAACTCTCCCTAGGGCACATTAAAGGAGAAACCCCTCCATAGAAGAGAGGCCCTCCCTGCACCCAGCCTCTCAAACTCCAGCACGCGCACTTTTGCCAGGTCACCCAGGATGTTCCTAATCACCTCTTCCCTGGGGAGGACTTTCCGCTGAGTAGACACTAGACACCGTGCATTCCACGTGTGGAACCTAGTTACTAAACTAACTAAGAAAACAGTGCCCCGATCTCGGCCACCAAGGGACCTGAATGCCCCATAGGCCCACTCCGCATAGGAAAGGCCTGCCAGCCTGGGCCAGCCAATGGAAGCACCCACCCTGCTATAGACCTCTGTATTAAAGGGACACCGAAGCAGGAAATGCTCCATGCTTTCAAGCATGCCGCCACACTCCTCGCGGGGACAATCCCGGTCATCAGAGCGTCTGCACTTCAGGTTGTCCCTCACATACAGCTTCCCATGGAAGCAGCGCCAAGCCAAGTCCTAAAACTTCAAGGGGATCCGCTTAGAGTTCAATAACCCGAGCCCCACCTCCAGATCCCAGCTTGGGCAATCCCTGAGCGCCAGGGGCTTCTGAAAGTGGGTCAACAGGACCCTATTGTCAAGAAACCTTCTCAACATGGTCCTGATCTCCCACACTCCCAGACCCCACCGACGGATCACCTTCAGAACTGGGGTAGCATAAGCCGGAAGATGCCCATGAGGTGTACGAAGGTCCTTCACCTGCCCTCCTGTCTCCCATTCCTGGAAGAAAGGCCGAAACCACCCCCTACAGGAGAATACCCACAGAGGAGCCCTCTCTAACCAGAGGTTGGCGATGTTTGCCTTAAGAAAGGTGTTTACTAGAAACACCACTGGGTTGACCATACCCAACCCTCCTAGTCTCCTTGTGCGGTACGTGACCTCCCTCTTGATTAGGTTCAGCCTATTTCCCCATAATAATTGGAAAAACAGACTGTAAACCCGTGTCCAAAGAGGCTCTGGCAAGACGCAGACGCTGCCCAGATATATTAGCAAAGGAAGCAAATAGCCCTTGGCAAGACTAACCCTTTCCCTTAGGGTCAAAGACCAACCCTTCCACTGATTCACCTTGAGTGGCAATCTTAAGTCTGCCCTCCCAGTTTTGCTGGGGATAGTCCCCCGGGCCGAAACTGATGCCTAATATTTTTGCTGTGGCCTGAGGCCCTGGAAGGGTGTCCGGGAGATCAAAACTTGGATCTCCCCCTCCCAGCCAGAGACTCTCACACTTGTCCCGGTTGATCATGGATCCGGATGCCACCGAGTAGCGTTCAACCTCAGACATCACCCAATCTGCCTCCTCTCTCGAGGATACAAAAAGGGAAACATCGTCAGCGTACGCCACTACCCTCAAGGCGGCCTCAGGATCCGCCTGGTCAATCCCGACTCCCACCAACGGTCCACGCTCCACCCTCCTTAAAAGGGGGTCGATCGCAAACACGTATAACAGTGGGCTCAGAGGACAGCCCTGGCGGACACCAGACCTCACCTCAAAAGGGTGTCCGACCCAACCGTTCACGAGCGGAAAAGTCTCTGCCCCATTGTATAAAACTCTCAACCAATCAACAAACCTCCCAGGCAGACCATATCTCAGAAGGACGGACCAGAGGTACTCATGGTTAACCCGGTCAAAGGCCTTCGCCTGATCTAAGGACAGCAAGCACCCCTTCCAGTGACCTGCCCTGCCCTGCTCCACTGCCTCCCGGACACCGAGCACAGCACTAAATGTACTGCGGCCTGGAACAGAGCAGTGCTGGGCCCCCGAAAGGAGCCGGGGCGCAAACTGCACCAACCGATTAAAAAGCACCTTTGCCAGAACCTTTCGGTCCGTATTGAGAAGCGCTATGGGACGCCAATTCTCAATACGGGACGAGTCTTTACCCTTTGACAGGATAATCAGACCAAAGAGTCCCTAAAAGTCTTGTAGAACTCGGATGTTAAGCCATCCGGACCGGGCGACTTTTTGGGCCGGAGCCCATCAATCGCCCGTCTCACTGCTTCTGTCAAAACATGAAGAGAGGGGGTCATCCACTGGCTCAGGAATGGTTTCAGTCAGGAAAGCCGACATCTCATCTCGATCAGGATCCCTCCTCCCCAAGAGGTGCAAGTAGAAGGATCTGACCACCTCCAGAATCCCCGATTTGGATCTGTTCAGGGACCCCGTACTGTCAATCAGTCCTCTCACCATCTTACAATTCACTGACAACCTGCAGTTTCTGTAAGGGTCGGGCGAGCGGTACCTCCCGAAATCCCTCTCAAAAACCAAGGATGTGTGCCTATCATACTGGCACCCCTTGAGCAAGGTCTTCACCCTGGAGATTTCCTCTCGGTCCCCTCCAGTCGAGACGAGCTGCTCGAGTTTCCTCCCCAGCTCCCGATACAGGCGGTAACTGTTCAGGCCCCTGAGGCTCGAGAGCTGACGGAAGAACCCCGCGACCCTTCTTTTGAAGATCTCCCACCACTCAGACTTACTGCTACAAAGACCCAAGAGAGGTACCTGGCTCTGAAGAAATTCCTCAAAGGACTGTCTTACTTCCGCCTCTTCCAGAAGGGACGAATTCAGCTTCCATAGGCCTCTCCCCATCCGGGGGGTCTCTGTATCATTCAAAGTAAAGAAAATAAAACAGTGATCGGAGAACTCCACCTCAACAGTGGACACTGCAGAAGAGACGGCTTCCTCCTTTAAAAAAAACCTATCTATCCTAGACCTACTGCTTCCCCTAAAAAAGGTGAAACCCCCGTGACCTGGAGTGTGCCGGATGTGGACATCCACCAGGCGAGCTTCGCTTACTATGCTATTCAAGGCTACACTATCATAAGCCAGCCGTTCTCCGGGGCCTCCCCTATCACGGAGTCTGGTTACAGTATTAAAATCCCCACCGAAGACCACCTGCCGGCTTGTAAAAAGATAGGGCTTGATCCTCAGGAAGAGACATTTACGGTCCCACTTAGATTGCGGGCCATAGATATTGATGAGCCGAAGCTCCTGTCCCCTCATGAAGACGTCACGGACCAAACATCTCCCCATTTCTACCTCAATCACCCGTCTGCATTCCACCTCCGCGGTCTTAAAAAGGACCGCTACCCCGCTATACGGCTCGGCCGCAAGAGACCAGTATGAGGGCCCACTCCTCCATTTCCTCTTTGCTTTGTAGATGGACCCCAGGTCCGTTAGTCTGGTCTCCTGCAAAAATAAAATATCAGCCTCAACCCGGGTGAAAAAATCAAAGGCCGTAAATCTAGCCATATCTGACTTTATGCTGGCGACATTAATTGACGCCAGAGTCAACGGGGTAGGTTCCGCCATCATGGGTGATTGAGTTAGATGGCCTGTTTTTTAACCGTACCCCCTGATTTCCTCTTCCCCTCTGAGGCGGAGCCCGACTCACCCCTCCTCTTCAAAGACACCGAGGTGTCCATATCCTCCTTTACAGTACTGGACTTTCCAGAAATAGATTCCTCGCCCCTGGACCCCGAGGTAGTCCCCCCCAGAGGAGTGTGAATCCCCCGGAGGACAGAGCTCACCACTCCCCGAAGGCACCCCAGATGTTGCGTCCGGCCCCTCACCCCTGACCTCCGACACAGCAGAGTCATCGAGGGCTTGGAACCGATTGGAGAGGGGGATCAGAGGGGAGTCGGTGAGCCCTTCCGTAGGCACCCCAGTGGCCAGGGGGGGGGGGCTTAGATTTTTTAGCCTTGTTCTTCTTCATCTACCGACTCTTACCGGTACGATTGTCACCCGTTTTTTTAGGCTGCTCCACCACCTCTTCATCCAGACTTTCATACTGGGAAGAGTTATCAGAAGCAGCCAACTCCTCCCTCTCCATCCTCCGGATCTCCTCGCTCACCGCCTTCTCCCCCAGGGCCTCAGAGGCTTCGGCTGCCGCGTCCAGGCTGGGGGCAGTCATCACCCCAGTTGCCTGAGGCTTATCCTGCCCCCTGCCCTTACGGCGCCTCACCTGTTGCCACTGGTGGGCAGATGTACCAGCCTCGCCTTTCCTCACTGACCCCTCAGCTCCCCTCAAGCCTCCACCCTCAGCCCCAGCAGAAGTTGCACCACCAGGGACCCCCCCGGGGCTCCCCCCTGCCGGGCCAGAGATGGTGCTGGAAAAGGAACGGGGCAGCGGCTATACGGGTGACCTAGGTCACCACACAGGTGACACCTAATGTCACCACAGGCTGCGGCAAGATGGCCTACCCCGCCACACAAGGCACATTTCTGCACCTTGCAGCCTGCGCTGAAGTGGCGGGGATCACCGCACCTGTGGCAGACCTTCGGTTGCCCCTGGTAGAAGATCTGGATTCTGTCCCTCCCCAGAAATGCTGAGGAGGGGATGTGGGTGACTGTACCTCCTGAAACCTTCAACTTTACCATGAAGGTCCAGCCCCCTGACCAAATGCCAAACTCGTCCCTATTTTTCTTAGGGACCTCGGTGACTTCCCCATAACAGGAAAGCCACGTCATTATGTCGACCCCAGAGAGTGACTCATTACTTGTCAGAACGGTCACCCTCTTTACACTATTTTGACGAGACACCGCCTGCACGGCAAAGTCTCGCCAGCCGGGCTCCCCCTTTGCCAGTTCAAAATTCGACCAGAAAAGCTCCAAGCCCTCCGGCCGAACAAAACTGACATCGAAGAAGGAGGTGCCAAACAGATGAATCAGGGCGAAGATGTCCGTTGCCCTGAAGTCCATCTTCAGAAGGAGCTCCACAACCCTCGCTCTTGGCGGGCACGCTTCACTGCCCCTCCACCGAAGACGGACCACATTCCGCCTGGCCACCCCCTGCCCAGCTGTCGGGAGGGACCAAACCGTTTCCCCTTCCCTTTTATCTTGGAAGGCAGCCAGGCCCTGTCTATCCAGCCAAAAGGCCAAGTCCACCACTCTTCCCTCTACTTCGATCGTCCGTTCTCCCTTTTTGAGGGCCTCCAGGAAACGGCGCCGCAAGACGCTATCCCTGAGGTCCAGAGGCGAGGAAACCCCTTGATTAGACCCCGAGGCTCCAGCCACCACCCCCGAATAACTCAGAGGACCTGTGGCTGGGGGGGCAGATGGACCGGCCCCCTCCCCCCTTCTCCCACTACCATCAGACACCGTACTCACACTTGCCACGATATTCACACTTGCCACCTTAGACGCACTGCCACTCGCATCCTGAACCACAGACACTTCCATACCCGCACCCTCCTCATCCACTCCATCAGTCACCCCACTCTCACTCACATGCACACTGGGGTCAGTATTATTTTGCCTCACCTTTTGGGTATTTCCAGGTTTTGTTTTCCCACTGCTACCGTCACCTACTGGTGGCATCTTCCCTGCTGGGGGGTTTGGAACACACAGTGCTGCTGTCCCTTTAAGAGTCCTGCTGCCATTGGGTTTAAGCAGCACTTTCTTACTTTCCACCACAGCAGGCACAGAGCTTCCTCCCTCACTGGCAGGTAGGAAGTCAGGAGCAGACCCACCTCCAGCTCCATCCTGCCTTGTGGCCGGAGCCCCCACCGCAGGTAAGCCCCCCGACCCAGGGGACCCCGCCAGGCAGGTGCCCTTGCTGCTATCTGCTGCAGCTGCAGTTCCTGCACCATTGCTGACCGCAGCTAAGACCATTTTTTTTTCTTTTGCCCCCAGCCTTCAGCTGCACAGCACAGCTATCCAAAGCTGCTCCTACATGGGCAGCGGGTGCCGAGGAGGCCACGCCCCCTTAGATCGGCCGCAGCGGGACACCCAGAGCTGGATCCACCCCTAGGAATCCCCCCAGCGGTACCAATCCCCTGAGGCACAGCACCCCCCACCACCACACCCTGGGCCACAAACAGCCTGGCCACAGCAACTCCAGCGGATGGCCCCAGGCTAGGCCACTCCCCCTCAGCATCCACCAGCGGCGGTGCCCCCAATGTAGGAGACCCCGACTTCACCGCAGACCCCGCCAGGGGAGCTTCCACCATTTTCTTTTTATGAGCCTGTTCAGCCGGAGCCGCAGGCCCCTCACCCTTTACTTTACTAGGTGCCTGGGTCCCCAGAAGCGATCCAGCTTTAACGGATCCGTAAGTGGGGGACCCGGACACCCCAGCGCTCACCGCCGGAGATGCGGTCCCGGCTGTCACTCTCCTGCCCACCACTGGGCCACCCTCCACATCATGCTCCATATCAGACACATCACTACCCCCTCCGTTACCACAAACAGAGGCAGCGCCCTGCGTGTCATGGCCTGTAATCTCCCCGCTCCCTCGCTGCGGACCCACAACAGAGGCCGAGCCGGGGTGGGTAGCGGGTGCCGCACAGCGGGACCGGGGGGCCCCAGAGAGGGGGACATACACGAATTTCTGCACAGTAGATGTTTTCTGCTTATTCCTTTTCTTAGCCTTTCTCTTCATCTCCCTCCTGGTTGCCTCATCCTCGCAGATCTCATCCCCGAACCTCAGCTGGTTAAAACGGACCGGGGACTCGATCTGCCGGATCTGCTGCATGACGAGGCAGCCCCCCTCACTGCTACTACTCCCACCATCCTCATCCTCCCCCTCGCTCTCGCTGTCCCCCGAAGGGCCAGAATCTGACGGGAGAGCCACCTGCTCGGGGGCTATCCCGCTATGCGACACCTGGAGATCTCTTACCAGGCCACCAGGCGGTGGGTAGGGCACGACCTCCTCTTCACATTCCTCTTCCTCATCATCCTCCTCCACCACCTCCTCCACCACCTGGCCGGAGCTCCGTGACCCCTCCAGAGCCCCACCGGCCATGGCTCTGAACCGGTCATCGTTCTCCAGCTTTTCACAGAAGGGCCCGCTGCCATCCAGGATCTCACATCTCCGGCTTTCCAGGTCTTGTATGGATTTCTTGATCTTCTTGACCGCGGTGGATAGCTCGGCCTTCTTATTGCCGGAGGCCCTGTCAGACCTCTCCTTAGCTACCCTCAACTCCCCCCAGAGGGATTTTAGTTTCCTTGAGGCGTCCTCATACTCGCAGAGGTGCGCATGGACGCGGGAACCATAGCCCAGGGCGGATTCTCTAGCCGCCTTGGTGCCCCAACCAAGAGGCACCGCTGCAGCACCCCTGCTCGTACTCGGCCTACCTCCGGGGGAAGGAGCCGCCGCGGCCTCAGGGGTCCTCCGGGTCTTTATGTTGGATCCTTGGCCAGATCTTGTGACCCTAGCCGGAGTTGGAGTCCTCCCACCCCCCCCCCCGCCGGCTTGGACCGGGAGCCGGGGGCCCAGCCCCGGAGGCCAGTCCCAAAATGAGCCTTCTTTCCTGGGAAGGGGGCAGACAAAAACTCCTGGATGGAAAACTTTACCTCCCTTCCCAGGAGCTCTCTCTAGGCAGCACACAGAGCACACGGCAAACAGGCTCCGCCTCTTCCTGTATGACACCCCAGAGCTGCACTCACTATTCTGCTGGTGCAGTCACTGTGTACATACATTACATTACTGATCCTGAGTTACATCCTGTATTATACTCCAGAGCTGCACTCACTATTCTGCTGGTGCAGTCACTGTGTACATACATTACATTACTGATCCCGAGTTACATCCTGTATTATATTCCAGAGCTGCACTCACTATTCTGCTGGTGCAGTCACTGTGTACATACATTACATTACTGATCCTGAGTTACCTCCTGTATTATACTCCAGAGCTGCACTCACTATTCTGCTGGTGCAGTCACTGTGTACATACATTACATTACTGATCCTGAGTTACATCCTGTATTATACCCCAGAGCTGCACTCACTATTCTGCTGGTGCAGTCACTGTGTACATACATTACATTACTGATCCTGAGTTACATCCTGTATTATCCCCCAGAGCTGCACTCACTATTCTGCTGGTGCAGTCACTGTGTACATACATTACATTACTGATCCTGAGTTACATCCTGTATTATACCCCAGAGCTGCACTCACTATTCTCCTGATGCAGTCACTGTGTACATACATTGCATTACTGATCCTGAGTTACCTCCTGTATTATACCCCAGAGCTGCACTCACTATTCTCCTGATGCAGTCACTGTGTACATACATTGCATTACTGATCCTGAGTTACCTCCTGTATTATACCCCAGAGCTGCACTCACTATTCTGCTGGTGCAGTCACTGTGTACATACATTACTGATCGTGAGTTACATCCTGTATTATACTCCAGAGCTGCACTCACTATTCTGCTGGTGCAGTCACTGTGTACATACATTACATTACTGATCCTGAGTTACATCCTGTATTATACCCCAGAGCTGCACTCACTATTCTGCTGGTGCAGTCACTGTGTACATACATTACATTACTGATCCTGAGTTACCTCCTGTATTATACCCCAGAGCTGCACTCACTATTCTGCTGGTGCAGTCACTGTGTACATACATTACATTACTGATCCTGAGTTACATCCTGTATTATACTCCAGAGCTGCACTCACTATTCTGCTGGTGCAGTCACTGTGTACATACATTACATTACTGATCGTGAGTTACCTCCTGTATTATACCCCAGAGCTGCACTCACTATTCTGCTGGTGCAGTCACTGTGTACATTACATTACTGATCCTGAGTTACCTCCTGTATTATAGCCCCAGAGCTGCACTCACTATTCTGCTGGTGCAGTCACTGTGTACATACATTACTGATCCTGAGTTACCTCCTGTATTATTCTCCAGAGCTGCACTCACTATTCTGTTGGTGCAGTCACTGTGTACATACATTTCTGATCCTGAGTTACCTCCTGTATTATTCTCCAGAGCTGCACTCACTCTTCTGCTGGTGCAGTCACTGTGTACATACATTACATTACTGATCCTGAGTTACATCCTATATTATACTCCAGAGCTGCACTCACTATTCTGCTGGTGCAGTCACTGTGTACATACATTACTGATCCTGAGTTACCTCCTGTATTATTCTCCAGAGCTGCACTCACTATTCTGCTGGTGCAGTCACTGTGTACATACATTTCTGATCCTGAGTTACCTCCTGTATTATTCTCCAGAGCTGCACTCACTCTTCTGCTGGTGCAGTCACTGTGTACATACATTACATTACTGATCCTGAGTTACATCCTATATTATACTCCAGAGCTGCACTCACTATTCTGCTGGTGCAGTCACTGTGTACATACATTACATTACAGATCCTCAGTTACATCCTGTATTATACTCCAGAGCTGCACTCACTATTCTGCTGGTGCAGTCACTATGTACATACATTACTGATCCTGAGTTACATCCTGTATTACACTCCAGAGCTGCACTCACTATTCTGCTGGTGCAGTCACTGTGTACATACATTACATTACTGATCCTGAGTTACCTCCTGTATTATACTCCAGAGCTGCACTCACTATTCTGCTGGTGCAGTCACTGTGTACATACATTACTGATCCTGAGTTACCTCCTGTATTATACCCCAGAGCTGCACTCACTATTCTGCTGGTGCAGTCACTGTGTACATACATTACATTACTGATCCTGAGTTACATCCTGTATTATACCCCAGAGCTGCACTCACTATTCTGCTGGTGCAGTCACTGTGTACATACATTACATTACTGATCCTGAGTTACCTCCTGTATTATACTCCAGAGCTGCACTCACTATTCTGCTGGTGCAGTCACTGTGTACATACATTACATTACTGATCCTGAGTTACATCCTGTATTATACTCCAGAGCTGCACTCACTATTCTGCTGGTGCAGTCACTGTGTACACACATTACATTACTGATCCTGAGTTACATCCTGTATTATACCCCAGAGCTGCACTCACTCTTCTGCTGGTCACCGTGTAGCACAGTAGTATCATACTTGGATACTCTACACCTGGCTGCACTCTGACGCCTGATACTGGACATAGAGCTCAGGGTCAGGAAGTCTCCATAAAGGCCGCTGTGCACTGATTCTTCATCCATTACTGCACATTGCTGTTTTTTATCTTTGAATCAGTTCTGACAATTCTTTTCTTTTCTGCATTGTTTCTTTTTTCCATTGTTACCATCACTCTCATCATCCACACTAATCTTCCCCAGGATGTCGGCCGGCGCTGCTTCATCTCACATTTTTGTCCATGTTACTTGAGCCCCTAGCGCTGATCCTGCTCTGGAGCCCCCCAGCCCCTCCGCCGCCCCCCAGCCCCTCCGTCACCCCCCAGCGCCTCCGTCGCCCCCCAGCCCCTTCGTCGCCCCCAGCCCCTCCGCCGCCCCCCAGCTTCTCCGCCGCCCCCCAGCCCCTCCGCCGCCCCCCAGCCCCTCCGCCGTCCCCCAGCCCCTCCGTCGCCCCCCAGCCCCTCCGCCGCCCCCCAGCCCCTCCGCCGCCCCCCAGCCCCTCCGCCGCCCCCCCACCCCCTCCGTCGCCCCCCAGCCCCTCTGCCGCCCCCTCCGTCGCCCCCTTCCCTTTCATCACACAATTCAGGGCACATCTGTTATTAATCAACATGAAATTTGTGAAATTCTACCCCAGACCTGTGCCAGGGGAGGATGGGGCGAAATAACCGGAGCCGCTCTATTTTATCCAAATCTCAACTTCCTTTGTGTAGCAGAAGTAAGTGCACCCGACGCTTGTGGTGTGGAGGGAGCTGGTCTTGGGGCTGAGATGAGGGTCTCCCGTCCCCGGGTCTTCATTCCATAGTTTATTTCTTTATGAATATTTCAATGTAAAAGTATCAGTTCATCAGTGACAGCGCCCCCGTGTGGCAGTGACAGCGCCCCCGTGTGGCAGTGACAGCGCCCCCGTGTGGAGAGATGGCGCCCCCGTGTGGCAGTGACAGCGCCCCCGTGTGGCAGTGACAGCGCCCCCATGTGGCAGTGACAGCGCCCCCGTGTGGAGAGATGGCGCCCCCGTGTGGCAGTGACAGCGCCCCCGTGTGGAGTGACAGCACCCCCGTGTGGCAGTGACAGCGCCCCCGTGTGGAGTGACAGCACCCCCGTGTGGCAGTGACAGCGCCCCCGTGTGGAGTGATAGCGCCCCCATGTGGCAGTGACAGCGCCCCCGTGTGGAGTGACAGCACCCCCGTGTGGCAGTGACAGCGTCCCCGTGTGGAGTGACAGCACCCCCGTGTGGCAGTGACAGTGCCCCCATGTGGAGTGACAGCGCCCTCGTGTGGAGAGATGGCGCCCCTGTGTGGCAGTGACAGTGCCCCCTTGTGGAGTGATAGCGCCCCCGTGTGGCAGTGACAGCGTCCCCGTGTGGAGTGATAGCGCCCCAGTGTGGCAGTGACAGCGCCCCCATGTGGAGAGATAGCCCCCCCTTGTGGCAGTGACAGCGCCCCCCATGTGGCAGTGACAGCGCCCCCGTGTGGAGAGATAGCCCCCCAGTGTGGCAGTGACAGCGCCCCCCCGTGTGGCAGTGACAGCGCCCCCCGTGTGGCAGTGACAGCGCCCCCATGTGGAGAGATGGCACCCCTGTGTGGCAGTGACAGTGCCCCCGTGTGGAGTGATAGCCCCCCCTTGTGGCAGTGACAGCGCCCCCCATGTGGCAGTGACAGACCCCCCCATGTGGCAGTGACAGCGCCCCCATGTGGCAGTGACAGCGCCCCTGTGTGGAGAGATAGCCCCCCCGTGTGGCAGTGACAGCGCCCCCCGTGTGGCAGTGACAGCGCCCCCGTGTGGCAGTGATAGCGCCCCCGTGTGGCAGTGACAGCGCCCCCATGTGGAGAGATGGCGCCCCTGTGTGGCAGTGATAGCGCCCTATTGTAGCAGTGATAGAGCCCTATTGTAGCAGTGACAGCGCCCCCGTGTGGCAATGACAGCGCCCCGTGTGGCAGTGATAGCGCCCCCGTGTGGCAGTGATGGCACCCTATTGTAGCAGTGATAGCGCCCCCATGTGGCAGTGACAGCGCCCCGTGTGGCAGTGATGGCACCCTATTGTAGCAGTGATAGCGCCCCCATGTGGCAGTGATAGCGCCCCAGTGTGGCAGTGATGGCACCCTATTGTAGCAGTGATAGCGCCCCCGTGTGGCAGTGACAGCGCCCCCGTGTGGCAGTGATAGCGCCCCAGTGTGGCAGTGATAGTGCCCCAGTGTGGCAGTGATAGCGCCCCAGTGTGGCAGTGATAGCGCCCCAGTGTGGCAGTGATGGCACCCTATTGTAGCAGTGATAGCGCCCCCGTGTGGCAGTGATAGCTTCCCCGTGTGGCAGTGATAGTGCCCCAGTATGGCAGTGATAGCGCCCTATTGTAGCAGTGATAGCGCCCCCGTGTGGCAGTGACAGCGCCCCTGTGTGGCAATGACAGCGCCCCGTGTGGCAGTGACAGCGCCCCCGTGTGGAGTGACAGCACCCCCGTGTGGCAGTGACAGCGCCCCAGTGTGGAGTGATAGCGCCCCCATGTGGCAGTGACAGCGCCCCCGTGTGGAGTGACAGCACCCCCGTGTGGCAGTGACAGCGTCCCCGTGTGGAGTGACAGCACCCCCGTGTGGCAGTGACAGTGCCCCCATGTGGAGAGATAGCCCCCCCTTGTGGCAGTGACAGCGCCCCCCATGTGGCAGTGACAGCGCCCCCGTGTGGAGAGATAGCCCCCCAGTGTGGCAGTGACAGCGCCCCCCTGTGTGGCAGTGACAGCGCCCCCATGTGGAGAGATGGCACCCCTGTGTGGCAGTGACAGTGCCCCCGTGTGGAGTGATAGCCCCCCCTTGTGGCAGTGACAGCGCCCCCCATGTGGCAGTGACAGACCCCCCCATGTGGCAGTGACAGCGCCCCCATGTGGCAGTGACAGCGCCCCTGTGTGGAGAGATAGCCCCCCCGTGTGGCAGTGACAGCGCCCCCCGTGTGGCAGTGACAGCGCCCCCGTGTGGCAGTGATAGCGCCCCCGTGTGGCAGTGATAGCGCCCCCGTGTGGCAGTGACAGCGCCCCCATGTGGAGAGATGGCGCCCCTGTGTGGCAGTGATAGCGCCCTATTGTAGCAGTGATAGAGCCCTATTGTAGCAGTGACAGCGCCCCCGTGTGGCAATGACAGCGCCCCGTGTGGCAGTGATAGCGCCCCAGTGTAGCAGTGACAGCGCCCCCGTGTGGCAGTGACAGTGCCCCCGTGTGGAGTGATAGTGCCCCAGTGTGGCAGTGATAGCGCCCTATTGTAGCAGTGATAGAGCCCTATTGTAGCAGTGACAGCGCCCCCGTGTGGCAATGACAGCGCCCCGTGTGGCAGTGATAGCGCCCCCGTGTGGCAGTGATGGCACCCTATTGTAGCAGTGATAGCGCCCCCATGTGGCAGTGACAGCGCCCCCGTGTGGCAGTGATAGCGCCCCAGTGTGGCAGTGATAGCGCCCCCGTGTGGCAGTGATAGCGCCCCAGTGTGGCAGTGATAGCGCCCCAGTGTGGCAGTGATGGCACCCTATTGTAGCAGTGACAGCGCCCCCGTGTGGCAGTGACAGCGCCCCCGTGTGGCAGTGACAGCGCCCCCCAGTGTGGCAGTGATGGCACCCTATTGTAGCAGTGACAGCGCCCCCGTGTGGCAGTGACAGCGCCCCCCGTGTGGCAGTGATAGCGCCCCCGTGTGGCAGTGATAGCGCCCCCGTGTGGCAGTGATAGCGCCCCCGTGTGGCAGTGATAGCGCCCCCGTGTGGCAGTGATAGCGCCCCAGTGTGGCAGTGATGGCACCCTATTGTAGCAGTGATAGCGCCCCCGTGTGGCAGTGATAGCGCCCCAGTGTGGCAGTGATGGCACCCTATTGTAGCAGTGGCAGCGCCCCCGTGTGGCAGCCGTGTGGCAGTGATGTAACAGTAATGGCCTTTACCTGTTCCTTCTCTTGTAGCAGAAAACATGGATCGTTCCTGCACACCGTCCCCAACACTCTCCCCGAACTCCCTGAATGAGAGTTGTAGTATCGCCCCGCTGACCCCATCACAGTCTCCGGTACGTGGGGGGAGCAAAAGAAAAATATGTACCTATGTTATACAGCTGTACATGTATATGCAAGAAATACCCAGGTTATACCGGCTCTACATAAATAATTATATACAGGAGATGCCCAGGTTATACCAGCTGTACATATATGATTATATACAGGAGATGCCCAGGTTATATCAGCTGTACATATATAATTATATATAGGAGATGCCCAGGTTATACCAGCTGTACATATATAATTATATATAGGAGATGCCCAGGTTATACCAGCCGCACATATATAATTATATACAGTAGATGCCCAGGTTATATCAGCTGTACATATATAATTATATACAGGAGATGTCCAGGTTATACCAGCTGTGCATATATAATTATATACAGGAGATGCCCAGGTTATTCCAGCTGTACATATATATGCAGGAAATACCCAGGTTATACCAGCTGTACATAAATATTTATATACAGGAGATGCCCAGGTTATACCAGCTGTACATATATGATTATATACAGGAGATGCCCAGGTTATACCAGCTGTACATATATGATTATATACAGGAGATGCCCAGGTTATACCAGCCGCACATATATAATTATATACAGGAGATGCCCAGGTTATATCAGCTGTACATATATAATTATATACAGGAGATGCCCAGGTTATACCAGCTGTGCATATATAATTATATACAGGAGATGCCCAGGTTATATCAGCTGTACATATATAATTATATACAGGAGATGCCCAGGTTACACCAGCTGTACATATATGATTATATACAGGAGATGCCCAGGTTATACCAGCTGTACATATATAATTACATACAGGAGATGCCCAGGTTATACCAGCTGTACATATATAATTACGGTATATACAGGAGATGCCCAGGTTATACCAGCTGTATATATATATAATTATATACAGGAGATGCCCAGGTTATACCAGCTGTACATATATAATTATATACAGGAGATGCCCAGGTTATACCAGCTGTACAATATAATTATATACAGGAGATGCCCAGGTTATATCAGCTGTGCATATATAATTATATACAGGAGATGCCAAGGTTATACCAGCTGTACATATATAATTATATACAGGAGATGTCCAGGTTATACCAGCTGTACATATATCATTATATACAGGAGATGCCCAGGTTATACCAGCTGTACATATATAATTATATATAGGAGATGCCCAGGTTATACCAGCTGTACATATATAATTATATACAGGAGATGCCCAGGTTATACCAGCTGTACATATATAATTACATACAGGAGATGCCCAGGTTATACCAGCTGTACATATATAATTACGGTATATACAGGAGATGCCCAGGTTATACCAGCTGTATATATATATATAATTATATACAGGAGATGCCCAGGTTATACCAGCTGTACATATATGATTATATACAGGAGATGCCCAGGTTATACCAGCTGTACATATATAATTACATACAGGAGATGCCCAGGTTATACCAGCTGTATATATATATAATTATATACAGGAGATGCCCAGGTTATACCAGCTGTACATATATAATTATATACAGGAGATGCCCAGGTTATACCAGCTGTACAATATAATTATATACAGGAGATGCCCAGGTTATATCAGCTGTGCATATATAATTATATACAGGAGATGTCCAGGTTATACCAGCTGTACATATATGATTATATACAGGAGATGCCCAGGTTATATCAGCTGTGCATATATAATTATATGCAGGAGATGCCCAGGTTATACCAGCTGTACAATATAATTATATACAGGAGATGCCCAGGTTATACCAGCTGTACAATATAATTATATACAGGAGATGCCCAGGTTATACCAGCTGTGCATATATAATATACAGGAGATGCCCAGGTTATACCAGCTGTGCATATATAATTATATACAGGAGATGTCCAGGTTATACCAGCTGTACATATATCATTATATACAGGAGATGTCCAGGTTATACCAGCTGTACATATATCATTATATACAGGAGATGCCCAGGTTATACCAGCTGTACAATATAATTATATACAGGAGATGCCCAGGTTATATCAGCTGTACATATATAATTATTTACAGGAGATGCCCAGGTTATACCAGCTGTATATATATAATTATATACAGGAGATGCCCAGGTTATACCAGCTGTATATACATAATTAGATATAGGAGATGCCCAGGTTCTACCAGCAGCTATACATATGTATATATACAGAACACACCCGGGTTATAGCAGCTATACATATGCATATACACTGGAGATGCCCAGGTTATACCAGCTGTATATATATATATAATTATATACAGGACATACCAGCAGCTATACATATGTATATATACAGAACACGCCCGGGTTATAGCAGCTATACATATGTATATATACAGAACACACCCGGGTTATAGCAGCTATACATATGCATATACACTGGAGATGCCCAGGTTATACCAGCTGTATATATATAATTAGATACAGGAGATACCAGCAGCTATACATATGTATGTATACAGAACACGCCCGGGTTATACCAGCTATACATATGTATATATACAGAACACGCCCGGGTTATAACAGCTATACATATGTATATATACAGAACACGCCCGGGTTATACCAGCTATACATATGTATATATACAGAACACGCCCGGGTTATACCAGCTATACATATGTATATACACTGGAGATGCCCAGGTTATACCAGCTGTGCATATATAATTATATACAGGAGATGCCCATGTTATATCAGCTGTACATATATAATTATATACAGGAGATGCCCAGGTTATACCAGCTGTACAATATAATTATATACAGGAGATGCCCAGGTTATACCAGCTGTACATATATAATTAGATACAGGAGATACCAGCAGCTATACATATGTATATATACAGAACACGCCCGGGTTATACCAGCAGGGTCACACAGTGCAGATATGTCCCCGTACTCCCGGTTTTCTGCACCCGGTGACCCTCTTTGTGTTGCAGAGGAGCGAGCACCGGTCCCTGGCGCCGTCCCGGTTCATCGTAGTGGTGGCCATCGACTTCGGCACCACGTCCAGCGGTTACGCCTTCAGCTTTGTGAAGGACCCTGAGGCGATCCACATGATGAGGTACGTGGCGGTGGGGGAGGGGATGTGACCACCTGCTGACCACCAGGTAGTGTGAGGTCACCACACGGAGGGGCTTCTCGGTGATAATGGAATCCATCCTGAAGAGGAGACTCCCCAAGTATTCAGGGTGGAATCCGCTATCTCATCACCGCCAGTGCTAATCTGTGCACAAATTAGTGAAGCTCAGGTTATAGCGGTCTCCTAGCAACCGAAGAATGCAGGAATGCACCCGTATCAGACCGCAGGATGCGCAGGCATCAGAACCAGGGGAGACCTGGGAGGCGACCATTACACGCTGTCCGCCACAAGTGTGGGGGCCACCCTGGGCTCACTGGTAGCCAACACTTAAAGGGAATGTCCAGACTGGACTCTTAGAACTCATCACGGCTTCCCTTCAGGCTCACGTTACTAGAATTGTGGACTTCAGACATGATGACAAAGTGCTATATTATTATTTGTTTTGTTTTTAATGTTTTGTTTATTAAGAATCCAAAGTAAAATGACGACAGCACATAAATCAAGTAGAGTAATAATGAAAGATACGACAGGTCATACAATAATCAAAACATCGCAAGAAATCTCAGATGTAAAGATGTCATCAGACAATTCACCCAAACTATAAAAACGCATTCTTGATTATTATATTCACACAAATGTGCTGGGATAAAAAAAACTACGTGCTATATTATTATTATTATTATTCATTCTTATCGTGCCATTTCTTCCATGGCGCTTTACATGTGAAAAAAGGGCATACAAAGACAAGTACAAGAAACATGAGCAATACAAGGCACACAGGTACATAAGGAGGGAGGACCCTGCCCGCGAGGGCTCACAGTCTGCAGGGGATGGGTAAGGATACAGGAGGAGAGAGGACCCTGCCCGCGAGGGCTCACAGTCTACAGGGGATGGGTAAGGATACAGGAGGAGAGAGGACCCTGCCCGCGAGGGCTCACAGTCTACAGGGGATGGGTAAGAATACAGGAGGAGAGAGGACCCTGCCCGCGAGGGCACACAGTCTACAGGGGATGGGTAAGGATACAGGAGGAGAGAGGACCCTGCCCGCGAGGGCTCACAGTCTACAGGGGATGGGTAAGGATACAGGAGGAGAGAGGACCCTGCCCGCGAGGGCTCACAGTCTACAGGGGATGGGTAAGAATACAGGAGGAGAGAGGACCCTGCCCGCGAGGGCACACAGTCTACAGGGGATGGGTAAGGATACAGGAGGAGGGAGGACCCTGCCCGCGAGGGCTCACAGTCTACAGGGGATGGGTAAGGATACAGGAGGAGAGAGGACCCTGCCCGCGAGGGCTCACAGTCTACAGGGGATGGGTAAGGATACAGGAGGAGGGAGGACCCTGCCCGCGAGGGCTCACAGTCTACAGGGGATGGGTAAGGATACAGGAGGAGAGAGGACCCTGCCCGCAAGGGCTCACAGTCTAAAGGGGATGGGTAAGGATACAGTAGGAGGGAGGACCCTGCCCGCGAGGGCTCACAGTCTGCAGGGGATGGGTAAGGATACAGGAGGAGAGAGGACCCTGCCCGCAAGAGCTCACAGTCTGCAGGGGATGGGTAAGGATACAGGAGGAGGGAGGACCCTGCCCGCAAGGACTCACAGTCTGCAGGGGATGGGTAAGGATACAGGAGGAGGGAGGACCCTGCCCGCAAGGACTCACAGTCTGCAGGGGATGGGTAAGGATACAGTAGGAGGGAGGACCCTGCCCGCAAGGGCTCACAGTCTGCAGGGTAGAGCTGGTTGTGCGGCGGTTCAGTAAGTTGAGGATCACTGCAGGCTGTAGGCTTGTCGAAAGAGGTAGGTCTTCAGGTTCTTTTTGAAGGTGTCCGTGGTAGGGGAAAGTCTCATGTGTTGGGGTAGAAAGTTCCAGAGTATGGGAGAAGTCTTGGATGCAGTTGTTGGAAGAAGAGATGAGAGTGGAGTAAAGAAGGAGGTCTTGAGAAAATAAGAGGGGTAACTACCGGGAGACAATGTCACAGATGTATGGAGGAGACAGGTTGTGGATGGCTTTGTATGTCATGGTTAGGGTTTTGAACTTGAGCCTCTGGGCAATAGGAAGCCAGTGAAGGGCTTGGCAGAGAGGAGAGGCCGGGGAATAACGGGGAGACAGGTGAATTAGTCGGGCAGCAGAGTTTAGGATAGATTGGAGGGGTGCGAGAGTGTTAGAGAGGAGGCCACAGAGCAGGAGGTTGCAGTAGTCAAGGAAGGAGATCATAAGGGCGTGCACGACCATTTTTGCAGTTTCTTAGTCAAGGAATGTATAGATCCGGGAAATATTTTTGACTTGGAGTCGACAGGAAGAGGCAAGTGCTTGGATATGTGGCTTGAAAGAGAGGGCAGAGTCGAGGATCACCCCAAGGTACCGAGCATGCGGGAACGAGAAAAGTGAGCAGCCATTGACATTGATAGATAGGTCTGGTGGAGGGGTAGGGTGATATGGGGGAAAGATGAATTCTGTTTTGTCCATGTTCAGTTTTAGAAAGCGAGCAGAATAGAAAGATTAAATTGCAGACAGACAGTGTGGGATTTTGGTAAGTAAGAAGGTGAGGTCAGGTCCGGATAGGTAGATCTGTGTGTCATCGGCGTAGAGATGATACTGCAAACCATGGAATTCTATGAGCTGTCCCAGGCCGAAGGTGTAGATGGAGAAGAGTAGGGCTCCTAGAACTGAGCCTTGAGGAACACCGACAGACAAGGGGCGAGGTGCGGAGGTGGTGTGGGAGAGGGAGACACTGAATGTTCGGTCTGTTAGATATCGCGAGATCCAGGATAGGGCCAAGTCTGTGTTACCAAGAGATGATAGAATCTGTAGCAGGAGGGAATGGTCCACAGTGTCAAAGGCAGAAGACAGATCCAGGAGAAGGAGGACAGAGTAGTGTCGCTTGCTCTTGGCGGATAGTAGGTCAGTGGTGACCTTAGTTAGGGCAGGTTCAGTTGAGTGATGCGGTCGGAAGCCAGATTGTAACCGGTCAAAGAGGGAGCAGGAGGAGAGGTGGGAGGAAAGTTGAAGATGGACGTGTTGCTCCAGTAGTTTTGAGGCATAAAGGAGAGGTAATATCAGGCGATAGCAAGACATAGAGGATGGATCAAGGGAGGGGTTTTTGAGGATGGGTGTGATCGAGGAATGTTTGAAGGATGAGGGGAAGACACGATTTGCAAGTGAAAGGTTGAAGAGATGGGATAGGGTTGGGATGAAGACTGTGGTGAGGTTAGGGATGAGGTGGGACAGGAGTGGGTCAATCGTGCAAGTGGTGAGATGTAATCTTGACAGAAGAGTGGAGAGCTGATCTTCTCTCCTGGTGGAGAAGCTGGTTTTGGATGAACAGGGCTGAGCAGTTAAAAGGAGGGGCATTGGGGACTGCGGGCCAAAGCTTTGTCTGATCGTATCGATCTTCTGCTTAAAGAAAGAGGCAAAGTATTCAGCAGAAATGAGAGTAGAGGGAGGAGGTCCTGGGGGACGGAGTAGAGAATTGAAAGTGTTGAAAAGCTGTTTAGGGTTGTGAGACAGGGAGGATATGAGAATTGAGAAGTAAGTTTGGTTTGCGGGAGTGAGAGTGAACTTGAAGCTGGCGAGGGACTGCTTGTATGCGATGAGGTGCTCAGTAGAGCGGGATCGCTTCCATCTCCGCTCAGTGACCCTGGAAGCCCGTCTCAGGTCGTTGGTCAGGCTGGTCAGCCAGGGTTGCCTGATGACTGTACGAGTTTTGATGTGCGTGAGGCCGAATCAAGTGTTGCTGTTATTGTGAAGTTATAAAAAGTGGCAGCAGCATCTGTGTCATGAAGGGAGGCTATGTCTGTAAGAGCGAGAAGGGACTCAGAGAGTGAGTGTAAATTGAGGTGTTTGAGATTTCTGCAAGGGTGTGTGAGTTTGTGGAGCAGGGGTTGCGCACTAGGAGAGGAGAGGGAAGAGAATGTCAGTATTTTGTGATCAGACAGGGGGAGGGGTGAATTAGTGAGATTAGTAAGGGAACAGAGGCAGGTGAAGATGAGGTCCAGCGTGTGGCCATCTTTGTGAGTGGCTGCGGAGGACTATTGAGTGAGACCAAAGTATGCAGTCAGTGATAAAAGTTTAGAGGCAGCTGAGGTGGGAGTGTCAGTGGGGATGTTGAAGTCACATCATCACGTCAGATGATAGTGGGGATGTCAGCAGAGAGGAAATGAAGCAGCCAGGTGGTGAAGTGGTAAAGAAAGGTGGAGATGGCTAGTTCTGGGGGGGCGGTAGATGACAGCCAGCTGGAGGTTGGAGGGGGAATAGATGCGGACGGGGTGCACCTCAAACGAGGGAAGAGTAGCAGAGGGTGGTAGCGGAATTGGGGCAAAGGAGCAGGTATCAGACAGGAGCAAGCCTCCACCATGTTTGTTGCTGGGGCGACAAAGAGATGAGATGGAAATCTACCGTAAGAAAGCGCAGTTGGAGAGTCAGAGGGGGTGAGCCAGGTTTCAGTGATGCCAAGGAGAGTTTGTTGGTGAGGAAGAGGTCATGGATATACGACAGTTTGTTGCAGATGGAGCGTGCGTTCCATAGAGCCCCAGGTAGGGGGACCGGGGGAGTGGGGGCTGGATGAATGGGTATGAGGTTTTCATCATTGCGAAAATGTGCAGAGGATAGAAAAATTAGAAATTAATGTGGGAATGTGTTGAGGAGGTCCAGGATTTGGGGATACGTCACCAGCAAAGAGGAGCAGCAGACAGAGCGTTAGAAGGTGGGAGCAGATAGGACATGATGTGGCCGTGTGTGTCTGGAGCAAAAGGATTGTATGTGGAGGAACAGCTGTGAGGAGGAGGTGAGATGGCTGGGGAGGATGGAGGGAGATATGATTATTTCCTCACTAGGTGGAAGGATTACAAGAGATAGTAAGAAAGAAAGTAGTATGGGGGTGAAAGTGAAAAGAAACCGAAACATTGTAGTGGTGTTCTATCCCATTACCTTACAGTCAATTCCAGTCCAATTCGAGTCTAATTCTAAGTGTGGTACTTAGAAATCTGTACTTTGAAAGATGCAATTTGAAGGATGCCTGGATCAGACTAGAGTCTGCATCAGATCCATAGGTCAGAATATATCTTCAGCTAAGGGCAATCAGGTGTGAATGAGGAGGTGGGTGGGTAAGGCGACACCAGAGGTAGAGAGTTAAGCAAAGGTCAAAAAGAGAGTGAGGGGTTGGAGAGACCACTCAGAGATATGCCAGAGTAACCTAATCAAGAGAAATGAAACAGATCATTGAACAAAATGATAGGTACGAAAAGTATACCAGAAAGACGTTACATGTGCTTCACATAGACAGTCAGATGCCAAGGAAAGCTGTGTGAGAGGAAAGCATATCTGTGGGAAGAGGAAACAACTCGATTAGATGAGACAGACGGTGATGATGATAGTACAGCAATATGCAGTCCTTATATCTTCTGCTCCTGCACAGCACTCTACAGCGGGTGTGAGAGGAGCCTATGCACAGCACTCTACAGCAGGTGTGGGAGGAGCCTATGCACAGCACTCTACAGCAGGTGTGGGAGGAGCCTATGCACAGCACTCTACAGTAGGTGTGGGAGGAGCCTATGCACAGCACTCTACAGCAGTTGTGGGAGGAGCCTATGCACAGCACTCTACAGCAGGTGTGGGAGGAGCCTATGCACAGCACTCTACAGCAGATGTGGGAGGAGCCTATGCACAGCACTGTACAGCAGCTGTGGGAGCAGCCTATACAGAGCACTCTACAGCAGGTGTGGGAGGAGCCTATACACAGTACTCTACAGTTGATGTGGGAGGAGCCTATGCACAGCACTCTACAGCAGGTGTGGGAGGAGCCTATGCACAGCACTGTACAGCAGCTGTGGGAGCAGCCTATACAGAGCACTCTACAGCAGGTGTGGGAGGAGCCTATGCACAGCACTCTACAGTAGGTGTGGGAGGAGCCTATGCACAGCACTCTACAGCGGGTGTGGGAGGAGCCTATGCACAGCACTCTACAGCAGGTGTGGGAGGAGCCTATGCACAGCACTCTACAGCGGATGTGTGAGGAGCCTATGCACAGCACTCTACAGCAGCTGTGGGAGGAGCATATACACAGCACTCTACAGCTGCTGTGAGAGGAGCCTATGCACAGCACTCTACAGCAGCTGTGAGAGGAGCATATACACAGCACTCTACAGCAGGTGTGGGAGGAGCCTCTGCACAGCACTCTACAGCAGGTGTGAGAGGAGCCTATGCACAGCACTCTACAGCAGATGTGTGAGGAGCCTATGCACAGCACTCTACAGCAGCTGTGGGAGGAGCCTATACACAGCACTCTACAGCAGGTGTGGGAGGAGCCTATACACAGCAGCCTATACACAGCACTCTACAGCAGGTGTGGGAGGAGCCTATACACAGCACTCTACAGCAGGTGTGGGAGGAGCCTATGCACAGCACTCTACAGCAGGTGTGGGAGGAGCCTATACACAACACTCTACAGCAGCTGTGGGAGGAGCCTATACACAGCACTCTACAGCAGGTGTGGGAGGAGCCTATACACAGCACTCTACAGCAGCTGTGGGAGGAGCCTATGCACAGCACTCTACAGCAGCTGTGGGAGGAGCCTATACACAGCACTCTACAGCAGGTGTGGGAGGAGCCTATGCACAGCACTCTACAGCAGGTGTGGGAGGAGCCTATACACAGCACTCTACAGCAGCTGTGGGAGGAGCCTATACACAGCACTCTACAGCAGGTGTGGGAGGAGCCTATACACAGCTCTACAGCAGCTGTGGGAGGAGCCTATACACAGCACTCTACAGCAGCTGTGGGAGGAGCCTATGCACAGCACTCTACAGCAGGTGTGGGAGGAGCCTATACACAGCACTCTACAGCAGCTGTGGAAGGAGCCTATACACAGCACTCTACAGCAGGTGTGGGAGGAGCCTATACACAGCACTCTACAGCAGGTGTGGGAGGAGCCTATACACAGCACTCTACAGCAGCTGTGGGAGGAGCCTATACACAGCACTCTACAGCAGGTGTGGGAGGAGCCTATACACAGCACTCTACAGCAGCTGTGGGAGGAGCCTATACACAGCACTCTACAGCAGGTGTGGGAGGAGCCTATGCACAGCACTCTACAGCAGGTGTGGGAGGAGCCTATACACAGCACTCTACAGCAGCTGTGGGAGGAACCTATACACAGCACTCTACAGCAGGTGTGGGAGGAGCCTATACACAGCACTCTACAGCAGCTGTGGGAGGAGCCTATACACAGCACTCTACAGCAGGTGTGGGAGGAGCCTATACACAGCACTCTACAGCAGGTGTGGGAGGAGCGTATACACAGCACTCTACAGCAGGTGTGGGAGGAGCCTATACACAGCACTCTACAGCAGCTGTGGGAGGAGCCTATACACTGCACTCTACAGCAGGTGTGGGAGGAGCCTATGCACAGCACTCTACAGTGGGTGTGGGAGGAGCCTAGGGAGCATTCTACACTTACATGCCATGTAAGCCTTATTGAGGTCACATGACACTATCATGGGTGTGGTTTCATTGTATCAGTACAGTACATTGTACTGCTGAGGGATGAGGCTGGACATTAACGAGGCTATAAAGGTGTATGGACATATATATATATCGGGCACCCACTGTGGTCAGACATTACTGACCTATATCTGGACAATCCCTTTAAGGGCTGATGACGTCATCACAGCAGTTGTGCGTTCCTGGAGAGGCAGATCTCCTGCACTGTATACAATCAGTAGTAGAACAGGAGCGATCTATAGGGCACAGCACACTCTTGGCCTCGCTCCTCAGACCACACATCTCACCACTCTCCAGATGGATTCCATTATGGAAATATGAAAAATGACTTGTTTCTCAGAGTGGAATGTGCAAACGAGCGAGCGCCATGTAGTAAATCATGGAGGCATCTGCTCGCCATCTCATCTTCACGGAGTTACTTTGGAATATTGTACATACTGTCTGCTGGTCTATACCATTACTGGTCCAGTCTTCTGCTGCTTGTCCTATCGGATGACACACTGGACCCCACTACTTGGACTTGTAAACATATTATATACAGTTGTGCTGAAAAGTTTTTGCTTTCTTGGCCTTTTTTTCACAGAATATGAATGATAACACCCAAACTTTCCACTCATGGTTAGTGGTTGCGTGAAGCCATTTATTGTCAAACTACTGTGTTTTCACTTTGTAAATCATAATGACAACCCAAAACATCCAAATGACCCTGATTAAAAGTTCACATACCCCATTTCTTAATACCGTGTATTACCCCCTCTAACATCAATGACAGTTTGAAGTCTTTTGTGGTAGTTGTGGATCAGGTTCTTTATTTTCTCAGATGGTAAAGCTGCCCACTCTTCTTGGCAAAAAGTTCCTGTAAATTCCTGGGCTGTCTAGCATGAACTGTGCGCTTGAGATCTCCCCAGAGTGGCTCAATGATACTGAGGTCAGGAGACTGAGATGTCCACTCCAGAACCTTCACTTTGTTCTGCTGTAGCCAATGAAAGGTCGGCTTTGCCTTGTGTTTTGGATTGTTGTCATGTTGGAATGTCCAAGTACATCCCACACGCAGCTTCCGGGCTGATGAGTGCAAATTTGCCTCCAGTATTTGCTGATAACGTGCTGCATTCATATGTGCCTCAGCTTTGACCAAGTTTCCTGCGCCTTTGTAGCTCACACCCCCCTAAAACATCAGTGATCCACCTCCGTGCTTTACAGTAGGAATGGTGTTCCTTTCATCATAGGCCTTGTTGACCTCTCTCCTAATGTAACGTTTATGGTTGTGGCCAAAGAGTTATATTTTGGTCTCATCACTCCAAATTACCTTGTTCCAGAATTTTTGAGGCTTGTCTCTGCGCTGTTTTGCGTTTTGTAGGCGAGATACTTTCTGGCATTTGCGCAGTAATGGCTTTCTTCTGACGAATCGACCATGCAGCCCATTTTTCTTCATGTGCCTCCTTATTGTGCATCTTGAAACAGCCGCACTGCTAGTTTTCAGAGAGTCCTCTATTTCAGCTGATGTTATTTGTGGGGGGGGGGTTTCATCCCAAACACTTTTCCTGACAGTTGTAGATGACATTTTTGTTGGTCTACCTGTCTGTGGTTTTGTTTTTACAGAGCCCCTGATTCTCCATTTGTTAATCGCAGTGTGAACGCTGCTGACTGGCATTATCAATTCCTTGGATATCTTTTTATATCCCTTTCCTGTTTTATACCGTTCAATTATCTTTTCCTGTAGATCCATTGACAATTCTTTTGCTTTCCCCATGACTCACAATCCCGAAATGTCAGTGGCTGGATGAAAGATGCAAGAGTCTGTCTGGATCCCAGAAACTCACTCAACTTTTATGCACACACTGTTTACAAGCAAACAGGTCACAGGAGAGAATGTTACCTTTAGTAGCCATTAAAACCCATTTCTGTCAACTTCTGTGCATATTATCAGGCCAAAATCACCAGGGTATGTGAACTTTAGATCAGGGTCATTTGGATGTTTTTGGTTGTCATTATGATTTAACAAGAGAAAACACAGTAGTTTCAGTAGTTTGACAATAAATGGCTATTTATGGTGTTATCATATTCTCTAGAAAAGATCAAGAAAGCAAAAATTCTGCCGGGGTATGTAAACTTTTGAGCACAACTGTAATCTTCTGTTATTAGACCCTAAATGCTACAACTTTTTGACCAACTAGACAACCAAAGGAGGGCTCCAAACCACTAGTAAGTGGTACCATAGACACTTTCCACCAATAGAATCAACTGAGTGGGAATTCCCTAAAAGAAGAGAAGGGAAGGACTTGGCGGCCTCACGTCTAGGAATCCATGAAGATCTTCAAAGCACAGGAAACATATTGTAAGCAGGTCTGAAGTGACCCATCCCATCAGGTGTCCCGGGAACACAACATAAGATCTCACTGAAGTAACGCCTCTGTCCTCACAACACCGGCAGATGATCGATCATATATGGTCTTACGGAGTCATACACAGTGGAAGACAGTCAGTCAAACTCGCCTTTCATGGCATCAGGGGATGACTGTCTCATACATATGGCGGTGGAGTCCCAACTGTTTTCAGTCAGTGGATTTTAGAGAAAAAAAGAATCGGAAATAATTGTGAGCCTCACAAGGACGTACAGTATCTTCTCCCCGTCATGCTAAAGACATCAGCAGATGGTCATACATGGTCTTGATTAGAAGAAAGTTGTCCAACCTTGTCAATCGCACATGTATTGGGAAGATGTCTCAACTCTCTCCAGGTGAAAGGATCAGGAACTAGGAATTTCAACAATGCTTTAAATCATCGATGAGATCTTCAAGAAGTACACTCTGTTCTTCGAAGTACTGGTTATAGTTGA
Organism: Ranitomeya imitator; assembly: GCF_032444005.1. NCBI lineage: Eukaryota > Metazoa > Chordata > Amphibia > Anura > Dendrobatidae > Ranitomeya > Ranitomeya imitator. Next base: position 1,221,307,927 of record NC_091282.1, on the reverse strand, counting down.
GGCAAATATCTCCAAAATGGCTCCATCAATAATCCATAATCTTCTGCTGTTAACTTTTAGGAAATGGGAAGGCGGGGACCCTGGAGTTGCCCACCAGAAAACTCCCACCAGTTTACTGCTGACTCCGGACAAGGCGTTCCATAGTTTTGGATACACGGCCAGAGACTTCTACCATGATCTGGACCCTGAGGAGGCACGAGACTGGCTCTATTTTGAGAAATTCAAGATGAAGATTCACAGCACCAGTGTAAGAGAGATGGGCACAGTTGTAATGGTGAAATATGAAATTTTCCCTTCCGTCACCTCTCCAGTTATGATATTTTGTCCCTTAGGATCTCACCATGAAGACAGAATTGGATGCCTTGAATGGGAAGAAGGTCCAAGCGCTGGAGGTGTTTGCACACGCATTAAGGTTCTTCAAGGAACATGCAGTGCACGTGAGTCAGCTATCTACAATAGTACAAGGGAAGGGACATAGAATAAAAAGGCTTCAATAAATTCAGGTCACAACAGCTGATGTGTGCAGATGGCGGCACTAAATTGTTGTTATTCTTCTTAAAAGGAACTGAAGGAACAATGTCCATCTCTAGATGAGAATGAAGGCATCCGATGGGTGATAACTGTCCCCGCCATTTGGAAGCAACCAGCAAAGCAATTCATGAGAGAAGCAGCATACCTGGTAAGAGATTATACTTCCTACAAAAACTAAAGAAAGCGTGTCTCGGGATACAAAAAACTAAAATGTGAGTCCCCTCTACTTAACTCACTTCACTTATGCTCCTATGTACAAGAACTACTATAATACTGCCCCTACGCACAAGAATATAACTACTATAATACTGCTCCTATGTACAAGAACTACTATAATACTGCCCCTACACACAAGAATATAACTACTATAATACTGCCTCCTATGTAGAAGAATATAACTACTATAATATGGCTCCTATGTCCAAGAATATAACTACTATAATACTGCCCCTACACACAAGAATATAACTACTATAATACTGCTCCTATGTACAAGAATATAACTACTATAATACTGCCCCTATGTACAGGAATATAACTACAATAATACTGCCCCTATGTATAAGAATATAACTACTATAATACTGCTCCTATGTAGAAGAATATAACTACTATAATACTGCCCCCTATGTACAAGAATATAACTACTATAATACTGCTCCTATGTACAAGAATATAACTACTATAATACTGCCCCTACGCACAAGAATATAACTACTATAATACTGCCCCTACGCACAAGAATATAACTACTATAATACTGCCTCCTATGTATAAGAATATAACTACTATAATACTGCCCCTATGTACAAGAATGTAACTACTATAATACTGCTCCTATGTACAAGAATATAACTACTATAATACTGCCCCTACGCACAAGAATATAACTACTATAATACTGCCTCCTATGTATAAGAATATAACTACTATAATACTGCCCCTATGTACAAGAATATAACTACTATAATACTGCCCCTATGTACAGGAATATAACTACTATAATACTGCTCCTATGTATAAGAATATAACTACTATAATACTGCTCCTATGTACAAGAATATAACTACTATAATACTGCCCCTATGTACATGAATATAACTACTATAATACTGCCCCTATGTACAGGAATATAACTACTATAATACTGCTCCTATGTATAAGAATATAACTACTATAATACTGCCCCCTATGTACAAGAATATAACTACTATAATACTGCTCCTGTGTACAAGAATATAACTACTATAATACTGCCCCTACACACAAGAATATAACTACTATAATACTGCCCCCTATGTACAAGAATATAACTACTATAATACTGCCCCTATGTACAAGAATGTAACTACTATAATACTGCCCCTATGTACAAGAATATAACTACTATAATACTGCCCCCTATGTACAAGAATATAACTCCTATAATACTGCCCCCTATGTACAAGAATATAACTACTATAATACTGCTCCTATGTACAAGAATATAACTCCTATAATACTGCCCCCTATGTACAAGAATATAACTACTATAATACTGCCCCTATGTACAAGAATGTAACTACTATAATACTGCCCCTATGTACAAGAATATAACTACTATAATACTGCCCCCTATGTACAAGAATATAACTCCTATAATACTGCCCCCTATGTACAAGAATATAACTACTATAATACTGCTCCTATGTACAAGAATATAACTACTATAATACTGCTCCTATGTACAAGAATATAACTACTATAATACTGCTGCTATGTACAGAATATAACTACTATAATACTGCCCCTATGTACAAGAATGTAACTACTATAATACTGCCCCTATGTACAAGAATATAATTACTATAATACTGCTCCTATGTACAAGAATGTAACTACTATAATACTGCCCCTATGTACAAGAACATAGCTAATAATAATAATAATAATCTTTATTTATATAGCGCCAACATATTCCGCAACGCTTTACAGTTTAACAGTTTCAAACACAAAAGTCATAAGTAACAACATTAACAATACAATAATTAAAGCACAATAAGCCGCCCCTGCTGGTGAGAGCTTACAATCTACAATGAGGTGGGGAGATACAGAGCACAGGTGTGTATTTACAATGATGTATTTACAATGAGGGTCCGGCCATCTTCAGGGGGTGGTGGATAGATGGAGATAGTGAATGGGCTACACATACAAACATAACATGACTTTGATTACTGAATGTGGTAGGCCGCTCTGAACAAATGTGTTTTGAACGAGCGCCTAAAACTATGCAAATTATGGCTGGTCCTAATATCTTGGGGTAGAGCATTCCAGAGGATTGGCGCAGCACGGGAGAAGTCTTGGAGTCGGGAGTGGGATGTACGGATTAGTGCAGAGGTTAGTCGGAAGTCATTTGCAGAGCGCAGTGGTCTGTTAGGCTGATAGACAGAAATGAGGGAGGAGATGTAAGTGGGGCCGCACTGTGGAGAGCTTTGTGGGTGAGAACAAGTACTTTGAATTGTATCCTGTAATGAATGGGCAGCCAATGTAACGACTGGTGAAGAGCGGACGCGTCCGAGTAACAATTAGCCAGATGGACGACCCTGGCTGCTGCATTAAGGATAGACTGGAGAGGGGAAAGTCGAGTGAGGGGGAGGCCAATTAATAGAGCGTTACAGTAGTCCAGGCGGGAGTGGATCAGGGCGACAATGAGAGTTTTAGCTGTCTCCATGGTGAGAAAAGGGCGGGTTCTAGAGATCTTCTTTAGGTGTAAGCGGCACGAGCGGGCAAGAGATTGTATGTGGGAGGTGAACTATGAACTACTATAATACTGCCCCCTATGTACAAGAATATAACTACTATGATACTGCCCCCTATGTACAAGAATATAACTACTATAATACTGCTCCTATGTACAAGAATATAACTACTATAATACTGCCCCTACGCACAAGAATATAACTACTATAATACTGCCCCTATGTACAAGAATATAACTACTATAATACTGCTCCTATGTCCAAGAATATAACTACTATGATACTGCCCCTATGTACAAGAATATAACTACTATAATACTGCCCCTATGTACAAGAATATAACTACTATAATACTGTCCTCTATGTACAAGAATATAACTACTATAATACTGCCCCTATGTACAAGAATATAACTACTATAATACTGTCCTCTATGTACAAGAATATAACTACTATAATACTGCCCCTATGTACAAGAATATAACTACTATAATACTGTCCTCTATGTACAAGAATATAACTACTATAATACTGCCCCTATGTACAAGAATATAACTACTATAATACTGCCTCCTATGTATAAGAATATAACTACTATAGTACTGTCCCTATGTACAAGAATATAACTACTATAATACTGTCCTCTATGTACAAGAATATAACTACTATAATACTGCCCCTATGTACAAGAATATAACTACTATAATACTGCCCCTATGTACAAGAATATAACTACTATAGTACTGCCCCTATGTACAAGAATATAACTACTATAATATGGCTCCTATATACAAGAATATAACTACTATAATACTGCTCCTATGTACAGGAATATCACTACTATAATACTGCCCCTATGTACAAGAATATAACTACTATAATACTGCTCCTATGTACAAGGATATAACTACTATAATACTGCCCCTATGTACAAGAATATAACTACTATAATACTGCCCCTATGTACAAGAATATAACTACTATAATACTGCTCCTATGTACAAGGATATAACTACTATAATACTGCCCCTATGTACAAGAATATAACTACTATAATACTGCTCCTATGTACAAGGATATAACTACTATAATACTGCCCCTATGTACAAGAATATAACTACTATAATACTGCCCCTATGTACAAGAATATAACTACTATAATACTGCCCCTATGTACAAGAATATAACTACTATAATAATGCTCCCTATGTACAAGAATATAACTACTATAATACTGCTCCTATGTACAAGAATATAACTACTATAATACTGCTCCTATGTACAAGAATATAACTACTATAATACTGCCCCTATGTACAAGAATATAACTACTATAATACTGCTCCTATATACAAGAATAGATCTACAATAATACTGCCCCTATGTTTTTTGAATGGGCCACACAGGGATAGTTAGGTTAATGCATTGAGGCAGTAGGCCAGTCTGAACAAATGAGTTTTTAGGGCGCGCTTAAAACTGTGGGGATTAATCATATTATCCTGGGTAGTGCATTCCAAAGAATCGGCGCAGCACGTGTAAAGTCTTGGAGACGGGAGTGGGAGGTTCTGATTATTGAGGATGCTAACCTGAGGTCATTAGCGGAGCGGAGGGCACGGGTAGGGTGGTAGGCTGAGACCAGAGAGGAGATGTAGGGTGATGCTGAGCCATGGAGCGCTTTGTAGATGAGGGTAGTAGTTTTGTACTGGATTCTGGAGTGGATGGGTAGCCAGTGTAATGACTGGCACAAGGTAGAGGCATCGGTGTAACGGTTGGTGAGGAATATGATCCTGGCAGCAGCATTCAGGACAGATTGGAGCGGGGAGAGTTTGGTAAAATGGAGGCCGATTAGTAGAGAGTGGACCAGGCGTTCGAGGAGTTTGGAGATGAAGGGAAGATTAGAGACAGGCAGGGCCGGACTGGGACTAAAATTCAGCCCTGGCATTTGAAGTCACACAGGCCCACTTGTCACATGGTGACTGTATAATCTCTTTGTACACTTCTAGGTTACAAGAAGTGAGGGGAGTGTAACACGACTATATAACATATAATTACAGCTGTATCCAGCATTACAACTCAGTCCCCATAGAATGTAATGCAGCACAGCCCCCATAGAATGTAATGCAGCACAGCCCCCATAGAATGTAATGCAGCACAGCCCCCATAGAATGTAATGCAGCACAGCCCCCATAGAATGTAATACAGCACAGCCTCCATAGAATGTAATGCAGCACAGCCCCATAGAATGTAATACAGCACAGCCCCCATAGAATGTAATGCAGCACAGCCCCCATAGAATGTAATGCAGCACAGTCACCATAGAATGTAATGCCGCCAGCCCCATAGAATGTAATACAGCACAGCCCCCATAGAATGTAATGCAGCACAGCCCCCATAGAATGTGATGCAGCACAGCCCCATAGAATGTAATGCAGCCAGCCCCCATAGAATGTAATACAGCACAGCCCCCATAGAATGTAATGCAGCACAGCCCCCATAGAATGTAATGCCGCCAGCCCCATAGAATGTAATGCAGCCAGCCCCCATAGAATGTAATACAGCACAGCCCCCATAGAATGTAATGCAGCACAGCCCCCATAGAATGTAATGCAGCACAGTCACCATAGAATGTAATGCAGCCAGCCCCCATAGAGTGTAATACAGCACAGCCCCCATAGAATGTAATGCAGCACAGCCCCCATAGAATGTAATGCAGCACAGTCACCATAGAATGTAATGCAGCCAGCCTCATAGAATGTAATGCAGCACAGCCACCATAGAATGTAATGCCGCCAGCCCCATAGAATGTAAAACAGCACAGCCCCCATAGAATGTAATGCAGCACAGCCCCCATAGAATGTAATGCAGCACAGCCCCATAGAATGTAATGCAGCCAGCCCCCATAGAATGTAATACAGCACAGCCCCCATAGAATGTAATGCAGCACAGCCACCATAGAATGTAATGCCGCCAGCCCCATAGAATGTAATGCAGCCAGCCCCCATAGAGTGTAATACAGCACAGCCCCCATAGAATGTAATGCAGCACAGCCCCCATAGAATGTAATGCAGCACAGTCACCATAGAATGTAATGCAGCCAGCCTCATAGAATGTAATGCAGCACAGCCTCCATAGAATGTAATGCAGCACAGCCCCCATAGAATGTAATACAGCACAGTCACCATAGAATGTAATGCAGCACAGCCCCCATAGAATGTAATGCAGCACAGCCTCCATAGAATGTAATGCAGCACAGCCCCCATAGAATGTAATGCAGCACAGCCGCATAGAATGTTATGCAGCCAGCCCCCATAGAATGTAATGCAGCACAGTCACCATAGAATGTAATGCAGCACAGCCCCCATAGAATGTAATGCAGCACAGCCTCCATAGAATGTAATGCAGCACAGCCCCCATAGAATGTAATGCAGCACAGCCCCATAGAATGTAATGCAGCCAGCCCCCATAGAATGTAATACAGAACCGCCCCCATAGAATGTAATGCAGCACAGCCCCCATAGAATGTAATTCCGCCAGCCCCATAGAATGTAATGCAGCCAGCCCCCATAGAATGTAATACAGCACAGCCCCAATAGAATGTAATGCAGCACAGCCCCCATAGAATGTAATGCAGCACAGTCACCATAGAATGTAATGCAGCACAGTCACCATAGAATGTAATGCCGCCAGCCCCATAGAATGTAATACAGCACAGCCCCCATAGAATGTAATGCAGCACAGCCCCCATAGAATGTAATGCAGCACAGCCCCATAGAATGTAATGCAGCCAGCCCCATAGAATGTAATGCACCCAGCCCCCATAGAGTGTAATACAGCACAGCCCCCATAGAATGTAATGCAGTACAGCCCCCATAGAATGTAATGCAGCACAGTCACCATAGAATGTAATGCCGCCAGCCTCATAGAATGTAATACAGCACAGCCCCCATAGAATGTAATGCAGCACAGCCCCCATAGAATGTAATGCAGCACAGCCACCATAGAATGTAATGCCGCCAGCCCCATAGAATGTAATGCAGCCAGCCCCCATAGAATGTAATACAGCACAGCCCCCATAGAATGTAATGCAGCAAAGCCCCCATAGAATGTAATGCAGCCAGTCCCCATAGAATGTAATGCAGCGAGCCCCCATAGAATGTAATGCAGCCAGCCCACATAGAATGTAATGCAGCACAGCCCCATAGAATGTAATGCAGCCAGCCTCCATAGAATGTAATACAGCACAGGCCCCATAGAATGTAATGCAGCAAAGCCCCCATAGAATGTAATGCAGCCAGCCCCCATAGAATGTGATGCAGCCAGCCCGCATAGAATGTAATGCAGCCAGCCCCCATAGAATGTAATGCAGCACAACCCCCATAGAATATAATGCAGCCAGTCCCCATAGAATGTAATGCAGCCAGCCCCCATAGAATATGATGCAGCCAGCCCCCATAGAATGTAATGCAGCACAGCCCCATAGAATGTAATGCAGCCAGCCCCCATAGAATGTAATGCAGCCAGTCCCCATAGAATGCAATGCAGCACAGCCCCATAGAATGTAATGCAGCACAGTTCCAATAAAATATAATGCAGCGAGTCCCAATAGAATGTGATGCAGCCAGCCCCCATAGAATGTAATGCAGCCAGCCCCCATAGAATGTAATGCAGCCAGCCCCCATAGAATGTAATGCAGCCAGCCCCCATAGAATGTAATGCAGCACAGCCCCCATAGAATGTAAGGCAGCACAGGCCTCATAGAATGTAATGCAGCACAGCCCCCATAGAATGTAATACAGCACAGGCCCCATAGAATGTAATGCAGCACAGTTCCAATAAAATATAATGCAGCGAGTCCCAATAGAATGTGATGCAGCCCCCATAGAATGTGATGCAGCCAGCCCCCATAGAATGTAATGCAGCCCCCATAGAATGTGATGCAGCCAGCCCCCATAGAATGTAATGCAGCCAGCCCCCATAGAATGTAATGCAGCACAGCCCCCATAGAATGTAAGGCAGCACAGGCCCCATAGAATGTAATGCAGCACAGCCCCCATAGAATGTAATGCAGCCAGTCCCCATAGAATGTAATGCAGCCCAGCCCCCATAGAATGTAATGCAGCACAGCCCCCATAGAATGTAATGCAGCACAGCCCCCATAGAATGTAATGCAGCCAGTCCCCATAGAATGTAATGCAGCCAGCCCCCATAGAATGTAATGCAGCACAGCCCCATAGAATGTAATGCAGCACAGCCCCCATAGAATGTAATGCAGCCAGTCCCCATAGAATGTAATGCAGCCAGCCCCCATAGAATGTAATGCAGCCAGCCCCCATAGAATGTAATGCAGCCAGCCCCCATAGAATGTAATGCAGCACAGCCCCATAGAATGTAATGCAGCACAGCCCCCATAGAATGTAATGCAGCCAGTCCCCATAGAATGTAATGCATCCAGCCCCCATAGAATGTAATGCAGCCAGCCCCCATAGAATGTAATGCAGCCAGCCCCCATAGAATGTAATGCAGCACAGCCCCATAGAATGTAATGCAGCACAACCCCCATAGAATATAATGCAGCCAGTCCCCATAGAATGTAATGCAGCCAGCCCCCATAGAATATGATGCAGCCAGCCCCCATAGAATGTAATGCAGCACAGCCCCATAGAATGTAATGCAGCCAGCCCCCATAGAATGTAATGCAGCCAGCCCCCATAGAATGCAATGCAGCACAGCCCCATAGAATGTAATGCAGCCCAGCCCCATAAAATGTGATACACCACAGGCCTCATAGAATGTAACGCAGCACAGCCCTCATAGAATGTAATACAGCACAGCCCCCATAGAATGTAATGCAGCACAGCCCCCATAGAATGTAATACAGCACAGGCCTCATAGAATGTAATGCAGCACAGCCCCCATAGAATGTAATACAGCACAGTCCCCATAGAATGTAATGCAGCACAGTTCCAATAAAATATAATGCAGCGAGTCCCAATAGAATGTGATGCAGCCAGCCCCCATAGAATGTAATGCAGCCAGCCCCCATAGAATGTAATGCAGCCAGCCCCCATAGAATGTAATGCAGCCAGCCCCCATAGAATGTAATGCAGCACAGCCCCCATAGAATGTAAGGCAGCACAGGCCTCATAGAATGTAATGCAGCACAGCCCCCATAGAATGTAATACAGCACAGGCCCCATAGAATGTAATGCAGCACAGTTCCAATAAAATATAATGCAGCGAGTCCCAATAGAATGTGATGCAGCCAGCCCCCATAGAATGTAATGCAGCCCCCATAGAATGTGATGCAGCCAGCCCCCATAGAATGTAATGCAGCCAGCCCCCATAGAATGTAATGCAGCACAGCCCCCATAGAATGTAAGGCAGCACAGGCCCCATAGAATGTAATGCAGCACAGCCCCCATAGAATGTAATGCAGCCAGTCCCCATAGAATGTAATGCAGCACAGCCACCATAGAATGTAATGCAGCACAGCCCCCATAGAATGTAATGCAGCACAGCCCCCATAGAATGTAATGCAGCCAGTCCCCATAGAATGTAATGCAGCCAGCCCCCATAGAATGTAATGCAGCACAGCCCCATAGAATGTAATGCAGCACAGCCCCCATAGAATGTAATGCAGCCAGTCCCCATAGAATGTAATGCAGCCAGCCCCCATAGAATGTAATGCAGCCAGCCCCCATAGAATGTAATGCAGCCAGCCCCCATAGAATGTAATGCAGCACAGCCCCATAGAATGTAATGCAGCACAGCCCCCATAGAATGTAATGCAGCCAGTCCCCATAGAATGTAATGCAGCCAGCCCCCATAGAATGTAATGCAGCCAGCCCCCATAGAATGTAATGCAGCCAGCCCCCATAGAATGTAATGCAGCACAGCCCCATAGAATGTAATGTAGCACAGCCCCCATAGAATGTAATGCAGCCAGTCCCTATAGAATGTAATGCAGCCAGCCCCCATAGAATGTAATGCAGCCAGCCCCCATAGAATGTAATGCAGCCAGCCCCCATAGAATGTAATGCAGCACAGCCCCATAGAATGTAATGCAGCACAGCCCCCATAGAATGTAATGCAGCCAGTCCCCATAGAATGTAATGCAGCCAGTCCCCATAGAATGTAATGCAGCCAGCCCCCATAGAATGTAATGCAGCCAGTTCCCATAGGATGTAATGCAGCACAGCCCCCATAGAATGTAATGCAGCCCCCCCCCTCCCAATAGCCCCACAATCCAGTTATCACTCAATGATATATAAGAACTAGCTATTGAACCCGTTCTACGCCCGGGTGGCGAGCATTTATATTGGTATATGGTCTCCATCCTGTCATGTGCTGCTCCCATCCTGCGTCCCCAACCTGTCATGTGCTGCTCCCATCCTGCGCCCCCATTCTGACATGTGCTGCTCCCATCCTGCGCCCCCGTTCTGTCATGTGCTGCCCTATTCAGTCATGTGCTGCTCCCATCCTGCGCCCCAGTTCTGTCATGTGCTGCCCTATTCAGTCATGTGCTGCTCCCATCCTGCGCCCCCGTTCTTTAATTTGCTGCTCCCATCCATATGCCCCATACGCTGCTCCATAAAGGTTTATGGCCCCCATAAAAGGCTCCATAGTATATGCCCCCGTACGCTGTTCCATAAAGGTTTATGGCCCCCATAAGATGCTCCATGGTATATGCCCCCGTACACTGCTCCATTATGGTTTATGGCCCCCATAAGATGCTCCATAGTGTATGCCCCGTACGCTGTTCCATAAGGTTTATGGCCCCCATAAGATGCTCCATACTATATGCCCCCGTACACTGCTCCATTATGGTTTATGGCCCCATAAGATGCTCCATTATGGTTTATGGCCCCATAAGATGCTCCATGGTATATGCCCCGTATGCTGCTGCAATATATAAAAAAAAAATATACCATACTCACCTATGGTCGCTGGGCGGCGAGTGCTGGGGGGCCTGAGCAGGCGAGGACACCGGCGCGCTGTGGGGGTCAGGTGCCGGTATCGCCGCCAGCTCAGGCCCCCCAGCACTTACTATATTCACCTGGCCCCGTTCCACCGCTGCGCGCCATCTTCCCGGTCCTCTGGCTGTGACTGGTCAGTCAGAGGGCGGCGCCGGCGCGCATTAAGCGCGTCATCGCGCCATCTGAACTGAAGGTCACAGGCCGAGGACCGGGAAGATGGCGGCGCGCAGCGGTGGAACGGGGCCAGGTGAATATAGCCGATACTTACCCTCCTGACGGTCCCTGATTCTCTGTTGGAGATCGCGGTGTGCGTTCAGTGTTTACGCAAACCGCGATCTCCTGGGAGCGTCACTCTGTGAGGCCCAGACTGCGCCGGCGCTTGCGCAGTCTATAAAGGCTTCGGACAGAGTGACGCTCCCAGCGTTATATTATAGATAATAATAAAAACAACACTCTACTCACCTTTCCTCTTGCCCCGTGCTACTTCTGGCTCCGGTCTCAGCAGCTGCAGTCTGCCCGCCAGACACAGAGCAGGTGCGCGATGATATGACGTCATCGCGCACCCGCAGTGTCAGCGGCAGGCAGAGCGGGGAATGATGGGAGAGGGAGCGACAGCAGACGCTCTCTCCTCCATCATTGCATTAAACTGACCGGCGTCTATGACGCCGGTATAGTTGAATGCGGGGCCGGGAGTGTGCCGACAGCGGCACACTCGAGCGGCCTACTACTGCCACCGGCCCTTCTGGCATTTGCCAGAACTGCCCGATGGCCAGTCCGGCCCTGGAGACAGGTCTATAATTAGCGGCACAGTTTTGGTCGAGGGATGGTTTTTTAAGTAATGGATGTATGATGGCATGCTTAAATGAGGAGGGAAAAATACTGGAAGTGAGAGAAAGGTTGAACATTTTTGTTAGGTGAGAGGTGACAGCCAGGGAAAGGGACTGGAGGAGATGTGACGGAATGGGGTCACTGGTGCAAGTGGTCGGGCGAGAAGATGCAAGGAGCCTGATTACTTCTTCTTCTGTGACTGCTTGAAAGTCAGAGAGTGAACTAGATGCAGTGGGGGATGGAGGACCGTGCATGGTATGAGGGGATTTGGAGATAATTGCCTGTTGGATATGGTAAATTTTTTCTTTGAAGTAATTGGCCAGATCATCAGCATGGAGATCCGTGGTTGGGGCCTGCACTCTTGGGTTGAGTAGGGACTGGAAAGTGTCATAGAGACGTTTAGGGTTATTGGACAGCGAGGGGATGAGGGTGTTGAAATAGGTTTGTTTGGAGAGGTGAAGGGCAGAGTTGTATGTTATAAAGCATAAACTTCTAATGGATGAAATCTTCGGGTAGATTAGATTTTCTCCACAGACGTTCGGCGCACCTGGAGCACCGCTGCAGGAAACGTGTTTGCAGCGTGTGCCACGGTTGTCGCCGTCTCTGCTGAGTTGTTCTATGTATAGGAGGAGCAGCTTCATCCAGGGCACTTTGCAGGGTTTCATTGTAAGGACTTGTTTCCACATGCGAGAAACACGTCCGTGTCTCGCATGTGGAAACGAAGTTCTGGCGCCGGTACTCCGGAGTGGAGCATGCGGCTGCATGTGTTGCTATGCGGCCGCACGCTCTGCTCCGGAGTGCTGGTGCCAGAACTTCGTTTCCACATGCGAGACACGGACGTGTTTCTCGCATGTGGAAACAAGCCCTAATGCTTCTGTGCAGAATCGGGACATGAGATGGAGGAGATTGGGGCCAATGAGGACTGCAAGTTCTTCATAAGTTCCTGGGTGTTAATGGCCTGTATGTTTCTATAAGTGTGGAAAGTGGTGGTGACTTGACAATTGATGTTGATTCTCATTTCCTTAATTGTGTGACTTTCTAGGCAGGCTTGGTGTCCCCAGAATATCCTGAGCAGCTCCTAATAGCTTTGGAGCCAGAAGCCGCCTCCATTTACTGCAGAAAGCTTCGACTCCACCAACTGATTGACCTCAGCTGTAAGGCTTTTTTCAATGGCTTTTCTTCTGATCGGTCAGTTGACTCCAGCTTCAGGCAAGGTGAGAACGTATTAATACAGCATGAAATTAAGACTTAACCTTTAATCTTATTTATGAGAAAGGAGTGTGGTATGAACCTTGTTGTCGGATAGGTTCAATCTCACCCGGATCCTCTATTAATCAAACCATCATGGAAGTACACAGAACCTGGATCAAGGAATGCGGACAAAACGTACCTTGTATGTCCTGTCCTCACTAAAATCCTAGCCACACCGATATACCTCCCGCAGTGACAGGACCCATCTAACTATTAACATAACTATTGTTACCCTATAAAGTCCCTACCAGCCTCCTCAAGACTAATGTTTCCCAACAGCTCTGAGGAAAGGACGTGAAGGTCTCCAGATAGATAAGGGTGTGCTGCTCTCCAATTGTCAATAAAGTTGTGTGTTGTCTCCAGATATAGATGAGGATTTGATGATCCCCAAGTCTGAATGAAGATGTGATGGTCTCCAAATATGGATGAAGGTGTGGTGGTCTCCAGATATAGATGAAGATATGGTGGACTCCATGTGTGGATAAGAAAGTAATGGTCTACATTGCGCTGGATGAGGATGTGATTCTTTCCAGGTCTGGATAAGGATGTGATTGTCTCCAGGTGTGAATGAAGATGTGATGGTCTCCAGCTGTGGATGAAGATGTGGTCTCACGTCTGGATGAGGATGTGATGGTATCCATGTCTGGATGAGAATGTGATGGTCTCCAGATATAGATGAAAATGTGATGATCTCCAGGTGTAGATGGCGATGTGCTTATCTCCAGGTGTGGATGATGATATGATGATCTCCAGGTGTGGATGAGGATGTGGTTGTCTCCACATCTGGATGAGGATATGATTGCTTCATGTCTGGATGAGAATGTGCTGGTCTCCAGGTGTGGAAGAGGATGTGATGGTCTCCAGATACAGATGAAAATGTGATGGTCTCCAGGTGTAAATGAAGATACTGTGACCTCCAGGTATGGATGAGAATGGGATGGTCTCCAGATGTGGAGGAGGATATTAAGATCTCCAGGTCTGGATAAGAATGTCCTGGTCACTAGGTGTGGATGAGGATGTGCTGGTCTCAGGTGTGGATGAAGATGTGGTGGTTTGCAGGTCAGGATGATGGTGTTCTGGTCTCTAGGTGAGAATGAGAATTTTATGGTCTCCAGGTGTAGATGAGGATGTGGTAGTCGCCAGATGTGTATGAGGATGTGATGGCCTCCTGGTCTGGATGATGATGTTATTGCCTCCAGGTTTTCTCGAGAATGTGCAGGTCTCCAGGTGTGGATGAGGATGTGCTGGTCTTCAGGTGTGGATGACAATGTGAGGGTCTCCAGGTGTAGATGAGAAGGTGCTAGTCTCCAGGTGCACATGAGGATGTGATGGTGTCCATGTCTGGAGGAAGATGTGTTGGTCTCTAGGTTTGGATAAGGATGTGCTGGTCTCCTAATGTCCAGATATAGATGAAGATGTGGTGATCTCCAGCTATAGATGATATCTATGAAGATATGATTGTCTCCAGGTCAGGATGAGAATGTTGTTACATCCAGGTCTGAATCAGTATGCGATGGTCTCCTGGTCTGGATGAGGAAGTGCTGTTCTCCTGGTGTGGATGAAGATGTGGTGGTCTCCATGTCTGGATGAGTATGTGATGTTCTCCAGGTGTGGATGAGGATATGTTGGTCATCAGGTATGGATGAAAATGTGATGATCTCCAGCTGTGAATGAGGATGTAATGGTCTCCATGTGTGGGTGAGGATGTGATGGCTTCCAGGTCTGAATAAGGATGTTATGTTCAGGTCAGAATGGCGATGTGATGGTCTCCAGTTGTGAATGAGAATGTGATGATCTCCAGTTGAGGATGTACTGGTCTTCAGGTGTGTATGAGGATGTGCTGGTCTCCAGGTGTGTATGAGGATGTGCTGGTCTCCAGGTGTGTATGAAGATGTGCTGGTCTCTATGTGTGTATGAGGATGTGATGGTCTCCAGCTGTGGATGAGCATGTGATGGTGTCCAGCTGTGGATGAGGATGCTAAGGCCTCCAGGTGTAGATAAGAATGTGGTGGTCGCCAGGTGTGAATAAGGATGTTATGGTCTTCAGGTGTGAATGAGGATGTCCTGGTCTCTGGTCTGGATGAGGATGTAGTGGTTTGCAGGTCAGAATGGCGATGTGATGGTCTCCAGTTGTGAATGAGAATGTGATGTTGTCCAGCTGTGGATGAGGATGCTAAGGCCTCCAGGTGTAGATAAGAATGTGGTGGTCGCCAGGTGTGGATGAGAATGTGATGGGCTCCAGATTTGGATGAGGATGTTATGGCCTCCAGGTCTGGATAAGAACGTGTGGTTGAGGATGTGATTGTATCACTGCTTCTCATTACACTTGCCCAATACATTATCTTTTCTCTGGAGACCACCTACTGTTTGGGTTTTCAGGGTTCTTGATGATGTGCTCAGCAGTCTTACATTCAGAGGCTGGAATCTTAGTCATGAGACCACTAAAACAAATCACAAACTTGTTGCTTTAACCATATAGCTTAAGTTTAATTTACAGGGGCCTTAGTGATTAATTTACACTCTACAGACTTATACTATAATTTACTGAGTAAAGCAGTTTATTGTTCCCTGTTACCAGACATTTAGGGTTTAGGGAATGCTGACTGTATTGCACTGTAGCCTTGTAGGGGATGTTTGGTTAGCACAATCCTTGTCCTGTGAGGGTCCACACTGGGTGGAGACCATCCTGAGGCTCGTGTAGCTTGGGTTGGGGTCTTCATGTCATTTGTTTTGCAGGGTTGAGCATTTCCAATCCTGATCTCAATCATTAGTATGTTTATCAATGACTTTATTATAAATGTCAGATGTTATCAACCATGGACCCCATATAACCAGAGTCTCCCCTATCATTCCCATTCCCAGCACGGGAGCAGCTTAGAAGATCCCGGCACAGCCGCACGTTTCTGGTGGAGACCGGGATGGGAGAGCTGTGGTCAGAGATGCAGGCAGGTGAGTGACGGTGATCAGAGATGGATGATGGTCCACAGTCAAAGACCAAACTGGGTCCGGAAACGTTACAGAGCATTTATAGAGTGCTGTCCTGTTACACTGCACAGGAACCCGTCAGGTGGCAGGTATTAGGCAGAGCTGTAGCCTATAGCTACAACCCTCCAGCAAGCACCCCTGCCCTGATGCCCCTTCCCAGGATCCAGGTGACCTCATAGACCACGTCCGGGGAGAGTTTCCCTTTATTTCTCCAGATTTGCTGATTTCTGTCTGGGAAGCTGAAGAAGATCCAACAGAATGCAGGACGTATGACCCCAGAGTCATATGTTTCATCAATTTTTAAACATCTGCGGCTGCGTCCGGGTCTGCCAGCTATGGTGGCCTGTTAGACTCAGCCTCTAAGGGTATGTGCAGATGATCAGGAACTGTCCCATCCCACCAGTTAACTTCCTTTTGCATACCGTAAAAAAACAACGAAGCAAAAAACTTTTCTTTTTCATCATACTGCCATACTTGAATAAAACGCAATAAATAAAAATGGTCCCGAATAAAACGTTATTTGGTCATGCAGAAAACAAGCCGCTATACAGCTCCATCAGTGGACTAAAAAAGTTATAGAAAAAAAAAAAGAGCATGAACCGCACATCCCAAAATCATACGTTGATCTAAAGCCGCTAGGCAAAAATTAATATAACTGAATATGAGGTTTTCAGTTTAACATTCTGATCAGACTGTATGAAGCCCACTGCCCCGTCACGGCAAACCTCGTAGTGGGTCCTAACGCCCTAACGGAGCGGAGCCGTGCGGCGCCCACCACCACAGCAGCCATGCACCAGCAGGGCGGACGGCCTGTTGCCCCACAGCGCCCATGCTGCAAGACTGAGTCCCCACGACTCCAGACCGCGCCGCCCCACCAGCACAAAGCCACAGCAACAATGGCCGCCACACAGTACCAACACCAAAATGAAAGGAGCACTTAAACTCAAATGGGCTAGACCCCATACTTTGCAGTCTCCTGCTAATTAAAATCACCTGAGCCAAATGGGAGGAGTGCTGGTCCAAGAAGAAGACTAGAACATGCTTTGCAAAAAAGAAAAAAAAAAAGAGCATGAACCGCACATCCCAAAATCATACGTTGATCTAAAGATTTTAATTAGCAGGAGACTGCAAAGTAAGGGGTCTAGCCCATTTTGGCTCTCACTGAAGAGCTGGAGGAAGGTGAGTTTAAGTGCTCCTTTCATTTTGGTGTTGGTGCTGTGTGGCGGCCATTGTTGCTGTGGCTTTGTGCTGGTGGGGCGGCGCGGTCTGGAGTCGTGGGGGCTCAGTCTTGCAGCATGGGTGCTGTGGGGCAACAGGCCGTCCGCCCTGCTGGTGCATGGCCGCTGTGGCGGTGGGCGCCGCACGGCTCCGCTCCGTTAGGGCGTTAGGACCCACTACGAGGTTTGCCGTGACGGGGCAGTGGGCTTCATACAGTCTGATCAGAATGTTAAACTGAAAACCTCATATTCAGTTATATTAATTTTTGCCTAGCGGCTTTAGATCAACGTATGATTTTAGGATGTGCGGTTCATGCTCTTTTTTTTTTCTTTTTTAAAAAAGTTATAGCTCTCAGAATAAAGTGATGCAAAAACAATTCTTTTTTTTCTATAAAATAGTTTTTATTGAGTAAAAGCGGCAAAGCGTAAAAAAGCTATATAAATGAGGTATCATAATTGTACTGTCCTGAAGAATAAAGCAGTCTTATCAATTTTACCACATGCAGAATGACAAAAAACACCAAATTCTTGAATTGCTGGTTTTTGTTCATTCTGCCTCCCACAAATTGGAATAGAAAGCGATGAAAAAAATGTCATGTGTCTGAAAACGGTACCAATAAAAGCGTCAACACGTCCCGCAAAAAATAAGCCCTCACATGACTCTGAGACAAAATATTGTGATGCAAAAAATATTACCGTAAAAAGCATCTTTTGGTCTGTGACAGCAGCCAATCATAAAAACCTATATTATATTATTATATTGCACTGACCCAAAGAATAAAGTCGCCTAATCATTTATAGGAATGGTGTAAAAAATAAATAAAACCAATTTTTCACCTGCTGTTGATTTGTTCATTCTGCCTCCCAAAGATCACAGTAAGGCTCAGCGCACATTTATCCTGCGCTCTGTGCTGAGCGCTTGCATTGCGATTTCTGTGTAAATTTCCAAAATATGTGATTCGGACAGAAGATTCCATGTATTAGACTGTATCGGGGACTATTTGTCCCTATCATTCTTCCTCAGCCGGTGTAAAGAAACTCGGGAACAAGCGTCAAACAACTTCAAAGCCGTGGATCACGCTCGTTTAATGGCCTGAAGTCTGCACCTGTAAATACTGCCAATATGTTTGTGTGATGTGGAAAATGTGAGAATCTGGGTCCCCACTTTAAACTTTTGCCCGTTGACCCACTTTCTGTTAAACCGGCCCTGACCCACAGTGTACTTAAACCACATATAGCTTCCACATGTTTGGCATTTCTGTAGCGATAAGAACCGAATTAATTAGTGCGTGTCTCCAGAAGCACGGGCTGGTCATAATGTGCTGGTGACTGCAACGTACTGGCCACTAAACATCTAGATAAGTTCCTTGATGCATCTAGTTTCCAAAATGTGGTCATTTGTGGGGGAATTCCATTGTTTAGGCACATCATAGCATCCGCTATAGATTGCAGCCAATTTCACATTGAAAGACTCAAACAGTAGTTTTCCACCACATATGGGGTATTTGCGTACTCCGGAGAAATTGCACAACAAATTTTATGGTGCATTTCTCCTGTTACCCTTGTGAAAATGAAAAATTTGGGGTTATTCCCTTCACGCCACAGTCCATTTTCATTTTTGCGTTTCTGTTTTGTGCTCCCCTGCTTCCCAGAGCCACAAGCTTTTTTATTTTTCTGTCAATATGGTCATGTGAGGGCTTGTTTTTTTGCGGCACAAGTTGTAATTTTGAAAAACATCATTGAGCTTATCATATCATACTCGAAAATGGGGGAAAAAAAATCCAAGTGCGGTGAAATTCCAAAGATTAGCTCCGCAAGGTAAATATCACCGTCCAATGTATAGGACACCGTGATTCCGCATGGTTCAATAAACACATGTGGAATCACCAGCGTTCAAAAGCCGGCAGCACTTTGGGCGGAGCGGACATTTGCTACGCCCAAAGCGCTGGCGGTTTCTGCCCGTGGAAACATACCCTTACCGTTCCAAGTAGGACATACTTTGCAATCTGCTCACCATCCTGGTAGCTCTTCTCTGAACTTGCTCCAGTTTCTCAATGCCTTTTTTATAATGTGGTGCCCAGAACCAGATAAAGTATCCAGATGAGGTCTGACCAAGGAGGAGTAGAGTGGGAGAATTACTTCACGTGATCTAGACTCTATGCTTCTATTAATAAATCCGAGAACTGTGTTTGTATTTTTTGCTGCTGCATCACACTGTTGACTCATGTGCAGTCTGTGATCTATTAGTATACACAAGTCTTTTTCACACGTGCTGTTGCTTAGTTCTATTCATGAAAAAAAAAAAAACACTAGAGCCCTCACTGATAATAAGATAAAGGGAAACTGGAAAACAGCTGCAGACAAACACTGGATTCTGTATAATAAATCCAAATACTAAGTCACAAACTAAAAATGCATATAATGGTTTGTCGCACTAGTCTGTTTTTATAGCTGGTAATTGGCCCAAATGAAATATCTAAAAAGAGTGGACACTTAATGGGAGATAGAATAAATAAATGAATGAATGCAGTCCTGAATGGCGAACCACCGTCACAGAAACCAGACTCACATTACAAAATAGAATTGAAATGAGGCATCCAAAACAAAGTACAAAACCAAAAAGAACGTTGGTGTTTCGGGTCCCTGAAATATCTCTTCATAATTGCAGGAAATGCATAACGATTGTGGCTGATAGGATGCAGGGGAAGACAGCAGGTAGGACCATCCATGCAGCCTGTCAGGCTTGTAACCTGCCCTGCTGTTGCACTGTACCTGTGTGATGCTGTCAGTCCTTGTAAGTCCTTGTTAATGCTGGAAGATCCCGCAAAGAGAAAGCAGATGGTTTCTGTGACGGAGCTTCGCCATTCAGGACGGCATCCATTTAAGCTCCCACTAGATATCCACTCTATTAAGATATTTCATTTGGGCCAATTACGAGCTATAATAATGGACTAGCGCAAAAAAAGCATTATATGCATTTTTAGTTTGTGGCTTAGTTCTATTCCTTCCATTCTATAGATTTTCGTTTTTCTTGCCCAGATGTAGAATCTTGCATTTCTTCCTGTTAAATACCATTCTATTAGTCATTGCCCATTGTTCCAGCTTATCTAAATCCTTTCTCTGTCTTCTCTAGTGTTAGCCATCCCTTCTAGCTTTGCATCATCTGCAAATATGATCAGTTTATCTTCAGTTCCCTAGTCTAGATCATTTAGAAAAATGTTGAACAACACTGGGGTCAGGACAGAGCCTTGTGGTCCCCACTTAAGTCACTCTTTCAATTGGATGTGCAACCATTTATTACCACTCCGAGTATGATCACTGAGCCAGTTATGAATCCACCTAACCCTAGCCTTGTCAGTCCCATACTTAGTCATTTTTTCAATAAGGATAGTATGACATACTTTATCACATGCTTTGCTGAAATTGAGATATACTATATCTACCGCATTTCCCTGATCCACCCAGTCAGTGATTCTGTCATAGAAAAAAATTAGATTAGTCTGGCACGACTTGTTTGCTACAAACCCATGCAGACTCTGATTAATTACTGTATTCTTATCCAAGTATTGCATAGATGCTGTTTAATAATTTGTTCACAGATCTTTCCTGGTATAGAAGTAAGGCTCACTGGCCTGTAATTTCCTGGTTCTGTCTTCTTTCCTTTATTGAAGATAGAGACAACATTTTCCCGTCTCCAATCTTCTGGGACTTCTCCTGTTCTGCAGGATTTTTCAAAGGTTCTGGCTAATGGTTCAGCAATTTCCTCTGACAACTCTTTCACTATCCAAGGATGTAATTCATCTGGACGAGGAGAGTAAAATTTATGTAAATTAGCTCAGTGTTCCCTCACCATATCTATGGATAGTGTGGATTCTTTTATTCCTTCAATGGTGCCGTGAGGATCAGTTGATATTGCATTTGACTTATTTGAGAACACAGATACAAAATAGGAATTTAAAAGGCTGGCCTTCTCAACATCATTTTTGACCACTTTCATCCTGTAAAATCCTATAGTGGCTTTGCCTTTTCTTTTGCTTTTGATATACCCCCAAAATCCTGTTTATTACTTTTAGTCTCCCTTCCAAGCCTTCCTTCATCACTGGCTTTATCTCTTCTAACTCTTGCCATGCATTTCTTGCAGACAGCATTATGCACTTAATAGCCCTCTGTGTCTGTACTGTACGCATTGTACGCTATTATACTCATGGCTGGTCCGGACAATACAAGCACTTGTTACCTGTTGTGAATTCTGTGGCAGAGCTCCCTCCTGTGGTCACAAGTGGTACTTCGGCTGATTCTCTCTGTGAGCTTCCGTTGGTGGAGGAAAGTGGTACTGCGGCTTCTGAGTTTCCTTCCTCAGGTGATGTGGTGAAGTCGTTAGGTGCTGCTCTATTTAACTCCACCTAGTGCTTTGATCCTGGCCTCCAGTCAATGTTCTAGTATTGGACCTGTTTCCTCCTGGATCGTTCCTGTGGCCTGCTGCTCTGCATAGCTAAGTTTTGCTTTGCTATTTTGTTTGCTGTATTTTTCTGTCCAGCTTGTCTATTTGTGTTTTCCTGCTTGCTGGAAGCTCTGGGACGCAGAGGGTGTACCTCCGTGCCGTTAGTTCGGTACGGAGGGTCTTTTTGCCCCCTTTGCGTGGTTTTTGTAGGGTTTTGTGTTGACCGCAAAGTTACCTTTCCTATCCTCGCTCTGTTCAGAAAGTCGGGCCTCACTTTGCTAAATCTATTTCATCTCTACGTTTGTCTTTTCATCTTAACTCACAGTCATTATATGTGGGGGCTGCCTTTTCCTTTGGGGTATTTCTCTGAGGCAAGGTAGGCTTATTTTCTATCTTCAGGCTAGCTAGTTTCTCAGGCTGTGCCGAGTTGCATAGGGAGCGTTAGGCGCAATCCACGGCTGCCTCTAGTGTGGTTGGAGAGGATTAGGGATTGCGGTCAGCAGAGTTCCCACGTCTCAGAGCTCGTTCTATGTTTTTGGGTTATTGTCAGGTCACTGTATGTGCTCTGACCTCTATGTCCATTGTGGTACTGAATTACCTTATCATAACAGTTACCATTCACCTTAGGACAGGAGACTACAATCTATTACTCCCTGTTATCAGCCATTACTGGGGAGGTGACTACAGGACAGAAGCCTACAATCTACTACTCCCTATTATCAGCCATTACTGGGGGAGGAGACTGTAGGATAGGAGCCTACAATCTATTACTATTTGTTATTAGCGATGGTTGGAAGTGAAAAGGCTGATTCTTGTATATTTGCAATGATCAATGATGGACGGACCATCCAGAGATATCTTCGGCCAAGTCTGTGATGCTATTTTTGCATTCTGAGGTCCTGATGGGTTCTTAGCCATTTAGACCCCTGGAATGTGACATTCCACACGCGGTTACAGCTTGGCTGCACCCTGCTCCCGTCTTGTAGCTATTCCTCTGGATGGAGGAAACGGAGCCATTTGTATTTTTGGCCTGAGTGATTATGTACCATAGGGAATGGTGGGCTCAGAAATAATGTGACCCCGTACAGGAGGGCGCGGATGACACCCAGCGAGAAACCACAGAAACTGTACAGTAAAGGATGAGCACAGACCGCCATCTACCAGCTGTCAATGCTGAACTGTCAGGATACGAGAGATTATTAACGTAATAACAGTGACTGATATCTAACAGCAGAATCTTCCATCCACTCCTAGGAGATCGCTATATTGTGGCCGACTGCGGAGGGGGAACCGTGGATCTCACAGTCCATCAGATCGAGCAACCGCAGGGAACCCTGAAGGAACTGTACAAAGCATCAGGTAGAAAATAACCTGATACTGCCCCTATGTACAAGAATAAAACTGCAATAATACTGCCCCATGTACAAGAATATATCTACTATAATACTGCCCCTATGTACAAGAATATAACTACTATAATACTGCCCCTATGTACAAGAATATATCTACTATAATACTGCTCCTATGAACAAGAATATAACTACTATAATACCGCCCCTATGTACAAGAATATATCTACTATAATACTGCTCCTATGAACAAGAATATAACTACTATAATACCGCCCCTATGAACAAGAATATAACTACTATAATACCGCCCCTATGTACAAGAATATAACTACTATAATACTGCTCCTATGTACAAGAATATAACTACTATAATACTGCCCCTATGTACAAGAATATAACTACTATAATACTGCCTCCTATGTACAAGAATATAACTACTATAATACTGCTCCTATGTACAAGAATATAACTACTATAATACTGCCCCTATGTACAAGAATATAACTACTATAATACTGCCTCCTATGTACAAGAATATAACTACTATAATACTGCCGCTATGTACAAGAATATAACTTCTATAATACTGCCCCTATATACAAGAATATAACTACTATAATACTGCTCCCTATGTACAAGAATATAACTTTTATAATACTGCCCCTATATACAAGAATATAACTACTATAATACTGCTCCTATGTACAAGAATATAACTACTATAATACTGCTCCTATGTACAAGAATATAACTACTATTATACTGCCCCCTATGTACAAGAATATAACTACTATTATACTGCCCCCTATGTACAAGAATATAACTACTACTAGATGGTGGCCCGATTCTAACGCATCGGGTATTCTAGTATATCTAGAATATTGCCCAGCCACATGGTATATTGCCCAGCTACATAGTATATTGCCCAGTCACATGGTATATTGCCCAGCTACGTAGTATATTGCCCAGTCACATGGTATATTGCCCAGCTACGTAGTATATTGCCCAGTCACGTAGTATATTGTCCAGCCACGTAGTATATTTCCCAGCCACGTAGTATACTGCCCAGTCACGTAGTATATTGCCCAGCCACGTAGTATATTGCCCAGCCACGTAGTATACTGCCCAGTCACGTAGTATATTGCCCAGCTGCGTAGTATATTGCCCAGCCACGTATGTAACAGATTAAAAAATAAAAAATAAACATATACTCACCTTCCGAGGGCCCCTTGTAGTGCTGTCGCCTGTGTGCGGTGCACGCGGCAGCTTCCGGTCCCAGGGTTGGTATGAGCACAGGACCTGTGATGACGTTGTGGTCACATGATCGTGACGTAATGGCAGGTCCTTCTCACATAGCATCTTTGGAACCGGAACCTGCCGCTTGCACTGCCGAGGAGAGGACGCGACCAATCAGCAACTTGGATTCCATGACAGACAGAGGCCGCGACCAATGAATATGCGTGACAGACAGACGGACAGACAGAAAGACAGAAGTGACCCTTAGACAATTATATAGTAGATAATACTGCTCCTATGTACAAGAATATAACTACTATAATACTGTTCCCATACTGATGATGTGTTCTGGTCATGTAGGTGGTCCCTATGGAGCTGTTGGGGTTGACCTTGCCTTTGAGAAGATGTTATGCAAGATATTCGGTGAGGACTTCATTCAGACCTTTAAGGTGAAGCGGCCGGCAGCCTGGGTGGACCTGATGATCGCATTTGAGGCTCGGAAAAGAACTGCAGCTCCACAGAGGTCCAACCACCTCAACATCTCCCTGCCGTTCTCCTTCATAGACTTCTACAGGAGACACACCAGGCAAAATGTGGAGACCGCCCTACGGAAGAGCAGGTGAAATGGAGGCTGCAGAGATTACCAGACCCTCACCTCCAGAATACACGTTAGTAGGTTGGGGACCCTTCACCTCCAGGATACATGTTAGTAGGTTGGGGACCCTTCACCTCCAGGATACATGTTAGTAGGTTGGGGACCCTTCACCTCCAGGATACACATTAGTAGGTTGGGGACCCTTCACCTCCAGGATACACATTAGTAGGTTGGGGACCCTTCACCTCCAGGATACACGTTAGTAGGTTGGGGACCCTTCACCTCCAGGATACATGTTAGTAGATTGGGGACCCTTCACCTCCAGGATACATGTTAGTAGGTCAAGATCCCTCAAATAACTGAAAATCACTTATTATGGGGCACTGTGGATATCACTGTTATTATGGGGCACTGTGGATATCACTGTTACTATGGGGCACTGTGGATATCACTGTTATTATGGGGGCACTGCGCATGTCACTGTTATTATGGGGGCACTGTGGATATCACTTTTATTATGGGGGCACTGTGGATATCACTTTTATTATGGGGGCACTGTGGATATCGCTGTTATTATGGGGCACTGTGGATATCACTGTTATTATGGGGCACTGTGGATATCACTGTTATTATGGGGGCACTGTGGATATCACTGTTACTATGGGGGCACTGTGGATATCACTGTTACTATGGGGCACTGTGGATATCACTGTTATTATGGGGCACTGTGGATATTACTGTTATTATGGGGACACTGTGGATATCACTGTTATTATGGGGCACTGTGGATATCATTGTTATTATGGGGGCACTGTGGATATCACTTTTATTATGGGGGCACTGTGGATATCACTTTTATTATGGGGGCACTGTGGATATCGCTGTTATTATGGGGCACTGTGGATATCACTGTTATTATGGGGGCACTGTGGATATTACTGTTATTATGGGTGCACGGTGGATATCACTGTTATTATGGTGACACTGTGGATGTCAGTGTGTCACGATAATGTGAAATACCATAGTAGCGGGATTTTTGCACACGTGACCATGGTCCTGAAAGCACATGGCAGCTTTGACCCGCCTTTCTGCTGTGTGTGAAGCTATTCTTCTCAATGCTCTGCCCTTCCCCCAAGCCAAGAATGTTAATTGCGCTAGTAGATGCACAAATCTACCTCCAGCTGAAACTGGTCTGATATCTCTCTTAAGACAGGAGGTTCTTTGTTCTATTATAACAAGATATTGGGTCGCTGATTTGGGCTAGAAAAATAATAAGTACATATTGCTAACTTCCATCGGTAGATCTGTTAAACACTAAGTGCGAGCCGCTAACCACAACAGGTACAAAGTGCGGATTTCTATGGAACAACTAGGATGAATTTGGTACCAATAGAAAGCTAATTTTAATACAAGATGGATGAGGTGTGTGTTATGACTGCCAGATTCTCGAGCGAAGATATGAGAGTTATAAGAATTGCTGTTGAAATCTGTAAGTCTGAGGAAAGGGGAGGGTCCAGGGAAACCAGCCTTTTTAGTAATGTCACAAGGCTGCAAGTTATAAGTTTCTGCATGTCACCCAGTCTTGAGTCTGTCAAGGGAGCTGGTCCTATCCAGACCTCCTGATGCACTGGGACATTAGGGGCTCCACCTACCAGCATGGTTGCCTGAAATGATCTGAGCACATGTAAGTGTTACTTTTCTGTTTTAATCCATGTCATTTTATAATTACTTTGTACATACATGTCACGATTCACACCGTGACTGTCAACAGTACATCACGATCGGGGTGACCTTTAGCCAGCCCATGCCTTTACAGTTCCGCTTCAAAACTTGCAGCTCTCTGGTGCCCCCCTTACCCTCAGGTCAGATTAGGTACTGCACCTAGGGTAATTAGTCGCCAGAAAGGCTGCCTTCTATGTACTGGTTATTCGGCACGCTGCAGCGAGGGCGATATAACTACTCCCACTCAGGCAGGAACAATAATTATCAACGCCACCATCGCTACAACGACTAGCAAAAATGCAGGACAAGGTATGCCGCCACCAGCTTCGATTAACGGGTCCGAAGCTAACCCAAAACAGTAGCGTAATTCCTTTCAGAATAATTAGGGTATGTTTTAGAGCAGGAGAACGAAGCTAGTATTTTAAATATTTTACTCCATAAAGATCAGGCAGTGTTTATAAAAAGGTATATAAAGATGTTACAATATGAGACAAAGTATGTATGTACAAAGCAATTATAAAATAACATGGATTAAAACAGAAAGTAACACTTACATGTGCTCAGATCATTTCAGGCAACCATGCTGGTAGGCGGAGTCCCAAATCTCCCAGTGCATTAGGAGGTCTGGATAGGAACAGCTCCTCAGGCAAGACTCAAGACTGGGTGACATGCAGAAACTTATAACTTGCAGCCTTATGACATCACTAAAAAGGCTGGTTTCCCTGGACCCTCCCCTTTCCTCAGACTTACAGATTTCAACAGCAATTCTTATAACTCTCATGACTCTGCCAGATTCTCAAGCGAAGATATAACACACACCTCATCCATCTTGTATTAAAATTAGCTTTCTATTGGTACCAAATTCGTCCTAGTTGTTCCACACGGTTCCATAGAAATCCGCACTTTGTACCTGTTGTGGTTAGCGGCTCGCGCTTACAGTGTTTAACAGATCTACCAATGGAAGTTAGCAATATGTACTTATTATTTTCCTAAAAACCCAAAAGATAGTCAGCTCACCTGAATATCGGCTATTCAGTGGTTGGACCTCTGCTGCAGCACCACCTCTGCTCGTGCTGGCTTCTGCGGCCTCTGGGCTCTGTGGCCAGGCTTGGTCTGCTTCAAATTGCACCAGTTCAGCGACCATTTCAGCCTTGGACTTGCCATGGGAGTTCAGGCCGTGGTACGTGCATACCTTAACAAGAGTGTCCTTCTGCTGGGCGTACCAGGCTTCTCCTTTCGCAGCCATAGTTGACAAATAAAAGATAGGATAGAAAAATGAAGAGAAAGGCAGGGAATAACTTCTAGTACACACAATTGTCTCAGGACTAATAAACACTGAGTTCGTTCTCCAAACTTATTTGCGCAGTGTCCTCGCAAGAACTTTGCAAGTTATTAGTGAGAGGAATGATTGTCAAACCAGATCACTAATGCTCTATGATCCCACCGCGCTGCCACCAATATGTCACGATTCACCAGCCAACGGCTGTCACATGTGCAGAGGGCTTTATATACCTTTTTATAAACACTGCCTGATCTTTATGGAGTAAAATATTTAAAATACTAGCTTTGTTCTCCTGCTCTAAAACGTACCCTAAGTCTTCTAAAGGGAATTACGCTACTGTTTTGGGTTAGCTTCGGACCCGTTAATCGAAGCTGGTGGTGGCATACCTTGTCCTGCATTTTTGGGAGTCGTCGTAGCGACGGCAGCGTTGATAATTATTGTTCCTGCCTGAGTGGGAGTAGTTATATCGCCCTCGCTGCAGCGTGCCCAATAGCCAGTACATAGCAGGCAGCCTTTCTGGCGACTAATTACCCTAGGTGCAGTACCTAATCTGACCTGAGAGTAAGGGGGGGCGCCAGAGAGCTGCAAGTTTTCAAGTGGAACTGTAAAGTGGGATATACATAATTCCCTGCAGTTATATAGCAGAGCAGTGGGATAACTAAAATAAGCCCCTGCGGTAAACTAAGAGGTCAAAAGCCCTGTTTGTGTTTTCATCACATTGGAGCAGTGGAGGGATAACGAAGATAAGCCCCCTGCACATGTGATAGCCGTGGGCTGACCAAAGGTCACCCCGATCGTGACGTACTTTTAACAGTCACAGTGTTATTATGGGGCACTGTGGATATCACTTATTATGGGGCACTGTGGATATCACTACTATGGGGCACTGTGGATATCACTGTTATTATGGGGCACTGTGGATATCACTGTTATTATGGGGGCACTGTGGATATCACTTATTATGGGGACACTGGATATCACTGTTATTATGGGGACACTGGATATCACTGTTATTATGGGGGCACTGTGGATATCACTATTATGGGGCACTGTGGATATCACTGTTATTGGGCACTGTGGATATCACTGTTATTATGGGGGCACTGTGGATATCACTGTTATTATGGGGGCACTGTGGATATCACTTATTATGGGGACACTGGATATCACTGTTATTATGGGGACACTGGATATCACTGTTATTATGGGGCACAGTGGATATCACTGTTATTATGGGGACACTGGATATCACTGTTATTATGGGGCACTGCGCATGTCACTGTTATTATGGGACACTGTGGATATCACTGTTATTATGGGGGCACTGTGGATATCACTGTTATTATGGGGGCACTGTGGATATCACTGTTATTATGGGGCACTGTGGATATCACTGTTATTATGGGACACTGTGGATATCACTGTTATTATGGGGGCACTGTGGATATCACTGTTATTATGGGGCACTGTGGATATCGCTGTTATTATGGGGGCACTGTGGATATCGCTGTTATTATGGGGACACTGTGGATATCACTGTTATTATGGGACACTGCGGATATCACTGTTATTATGGGGCACTGCGCATGTCACTGTTATTATGGGACACTGTGGATATCACTGTTATTATGGGGCACTGTGGATATCACTGTTATGGGGACACTGGATATCACTGTTATTATGGGGCACTGTGGATATCACTGTTATTATGGGGACACTGGATATCACTGTTATTATGGGGCACTGCGCATGTCACTGTTATTATGGGACACTGCGGATATCACTGTTATTATGGGGACACTGTGGATATCACTGTTATTATGGGACACTGCGGATATCACTGTTATTATGGGGCACTGTGGATATCACTGTTATGGGGACACTGGATATCACTGTTATTATGGGGCACTGTGGATATCACTGTTATTATGGGGACACTGGATATCACTGTTATTATGGGGCACTGCGGATATCACTGTTATTATGGGGCACTGTGGATATCACTGTTATTATGGGGCACTGTGGATATCACTGTTATTATGGGGCACTGTGGATATCACTGTTATTATGGGACACTGCGGATATCACTGTTATTATGGGGCACTGTGGATATCACTGTTATTATGGGGCACTGTGGATATCACTGTTATTATGGGGGCACTGTGGATATCACTGTTATTATGGGGGCACTGTGGATATCACTGTTATTATGGGGGCACTGTGGATATCACTGTTATTATGGAACACTGTGGATATCACTGTTATTATGGGGGCACTGTGGATATCACTGTTATTATGGGGACACTGGATATCACTGTTATTATGGGGGCACTGTGGATATCACTGTTATTATGGGGGCACTGTGAATATCACTGTTATTATGGGGCACTGTGGATATCACTGTTATTATGGGGCACTGTGGATATCACTGTTATTATGGGGGCACTGTGGATATCACTGTTATTATGGGGACACTGTGAATATCACTGTTATTATGGGGCACTGTGGATATCACTGTTATTATGGGGCACTGTGGATATCACTTATTATGGGACACTGTGGATATCACTGTTATTATGGGGACACTGTGGATATCACTGTTATTATGGGGACACTGTGGATATCACTGTTATTATGGGGACACTGTGGATATCACTGTTATTATGGGGCACTGTGGATATCACTGTTATTATGGGGGCACTGTGGATATCACTGTTATTATGGGGACACTGTGGATATCACTGTTATTATGGGGGCACTGTGGATATCACTGTTATTATGGGGACACTGTGGATATCACTGTTATTATGGGGACACTGTGGATATCACTGTTATTATGGGGCACTGTGGATATCACTGTTATTATGGGGGCACTGTGGATATCACTGTTATTATGGGGACACTGTGGATATCACTGTTATTATGGGGACACTGTGGATATCACTGTTATTATGGGGACACTGTGGATATCACTGTTATTATGGGGACACTGTGGATATCACTGTTATTATGGGGCACTGTGGATATCACTGTTATTATGGGGGCACTGTGGATATCACTGTTATTATGGGGGCACTGTGGATATCACTGTTATTATGGGGGCACTGTGGATATCACTGTTATTATGGGGACACTGTGGATATATCACTGTCGGTGTTATTATGAGGTGTGAAGGATATCACCAGAGAAATCACACAGAATCCCACTACTGCCACATGTGAAGAACGCGCACCTCGTCTGACGTCAATATTATGTCAGAAGAATCACGAGGTATGCTGCACTCACTTGCACCAATATGACATTTCGCACACCCTTGGGACACACAAGGTCAGCTTAGCACAGTTTTACCCAGATAACTCCTGTCCACATGGGGCCAGTAAGGAATGGGGAGTGAGAGGATGTGGCTCACGCAGTCACTAACATGGCACCCTCACCCACAACCCTGACAAGCTGAGAGGCCCCATTCACTAGCAGCAGTGAAACCGTGTCGGGTCAGCCTGATAGGCCTGCTACGAGTTTCTCAATAGACATAAATCCAGTTAGCTGACGGGATTATATTGGGCCAGAAACCAGCCCCGGTAGCATGGAAAGTTAAGCTGAGATCACAGACGTGTGCATTCGTGGATCAAGATAAAAGAGCAGACCCAAGGTTAAATTATATATTTTATCACCTTAATGGCACACTAGACAATACACTATATACACAATGGTTACACATATACAATAGTCAGATATGCAAATCCAGCCAGGCCCCTGCCACGCATGAACATTGCTACCTGGCTCTTAATACCCAATCTACATATATCCCCACCCTGGGGTGCTAGAGCAGATCGAGACCCTGGAAGGAATTTGGCCCGTTCGAGAGATCTCAAAAATGTAATCGGTGTGTGGCTAGAATGTACGATAAGTCTATATTCGCCTTATGAAATCCT
The DNA here is from genome assembly GCF_032444005.1 of Ranitomeya imitator. NCBI lineage: Eukaryota > Metazoa > Chordata > Amphibia > Anura > Dendrobatidae > Ranitomeya > Ranitomeya imitator. Next base: position 1,221,275,841 of record NC_091282.1, on the reverse strand, counting down.
AGCTGTCTGAACAAAAAAATTTACACTGCAAACCATCGTTTTGTCCTGAACTTAGCTGGCTCAAGGTGTGAGATCTGTCACTCCGCCTTTTTGAGGTTTGACCACCTGCTGAGCTAGGTGTCCCGTTACAGCTGAACAAAAAGGGGGTTTATAATCCCATGCCAAATAGGATACAAATGATTGATACTAAATTATATCTTCAATATTTTTCACAGGGGGCACTCTCTATCACTGTTATTATGGGGCCACTGTGGATATCACTTATTATGGGGCCACTGTGGATGTCACAGTTATTATGGGGGCTCTGTGGGTATCACTTTTATTATGGGGCCACTGTGGATGTCATTATTATGGGTTTTGCTTCCGTCAAACTGAAGTGGCCTGATATTGTAGTGGCAGATGTAGAACTACTGCTCCTGGCATGGCCCGTGCTTCTGAAGAGTGACTTGATGATATAAGTGCAGCTCTTTTGCCCCTTTATCAGTGCAGAACCTTCTCTCCTTCATTAACCCCTCCGGTGCCACTGTGTAATCTCTGATTTCTGCCCTCAGTGTGAACTTTGTGAAGTGGTCCTCTCAGGGGATGCTCCGGATGTCGTCGGAGGCCATGAATGAGCTCTTCCAGCCGACCATCCAGCAGATCATCCAGCACATCGGTACGGACATAGCAATCCCCTGTGGGTTATTAACTTCACTTATACAGAGAAGCTGTCATTAATAATGTCCCTGGGGGCTGGTGTACGGTGAGGCCTTGATGACGGCGGGACGGTGTGCAGGGAGGTCATGGTGACAGCAGCACGGGAAGGGGTAACATCTCTCTTTGTGGAGAGGGCCAAGCTGATGTAAGGAGACCTGTAGGCCATGCAATGCTTCACTGGGAAATTATATATACAAATTGCCTATTAAGAGGAAAAGAGGACAGGCGCTCTAGGGTGTACACATTAGGAGGCACTAGCTCTCTAGTCAACCATAAATTCTGTCATGACTGACCTGATGAACAGAAGAAAATGTCAGACGGAATCACAGGGCCACATTTTGTGCCATAAAGTAATAGGATGATTTGTGTGCTGTAGGCTGCGGCACCAAATACTGTCCTTTGTGCGTCATAAAAGTTGACTCTAGCAGAATTACGTTTACATTCTGTAAGTGTCCTAATAATGAGATGCAAGAAGCTGACACACAGGGCTGCCACCAGTAACTTCAGGACCCCATACTAGGAAAATTTTCGGCCCCTTCAGACTCCACTCAGCTCTGCCTCCACTCCGGGAACCTACCAGAGTCCCATCGCCCACTCTTGGAAAACTCACTTCTCCACCACGTCCTCACCAATCACATATTAACAGTTCCCACCGGACACCAGATCACATACATAGCCAGCAGCTTTTGTTTTAGCAAAAGATTTTAAGCCATCACCACGACACGGTAGACTCTTCTGACCGGGCCCTACTTTACTCTGACATATTAAATATTTCTTAAAATACCCAATACTCTTTTTAGGTATATTTTTATTTATTTTCCTTTAAGGGAATGTGTCACATACATTTTTTTTTAAAATGACCATTAATGCCACATACAAGGAATACTGTCACACTGTGATCAGACCACATTTTACCACCACACAGAGACAGAATAATACCACATACAAGGAAAAAATACATCACACCATGACCGGACCCACTTATCACCACATAGTGACAGAATAATACCACATACAAGGAACAAATACCGCCACAACATGGCTGCACCACATATTACCACCACATAGTGACCAAATAATATCACATGCAAGGAACAAATACTGCCACACCGTGACCAGACCATATATTCCACCTAGTGACCGAATACCACAGTACAGTTCATTAATAAAAAATAAAAAACAACTAATAATACCATAAGTGACATTGTACACTAGTTACATTATACACAGGAGATCTGTATATAGTGTCAGTGTACAGGTAATACAGTGATCACCAGTGACATTATACACAGGAGCTCTCTATATAGTGTCAGTGTACAGGTAATACAGTGATCACCAGTGACATTACATATAAGAGCTCAGTATATAGTGTACAGGTAATACAGTGATCACCAGTAACATTATACACAGGAGCTCTGTATATAATGTCAGTGTACAGGTAATACAGCGATCACCAGTGACATTATACACAGGAGCTCTGTATCTATATACAGAGTGTAGTGTCAGTGTACAGGTAATACAGTGATCACCAGTGACATTATACACAGGAGCTCTGTATATAGTGTACAGGTAATACAATGATCACCAGTGACATACACAGGAGCTCTGTATATAGTGTATAGCGTACAGGTAATACAATGATCACCAGTGACATTGTACACAGGAGCTCTGTATATAGTGTACAGGTAATACAGTGATCACCAGTGACATTACTGTATACTGTACACAGGAGCTCTGTATCTATATACAGAGTGTAGTGTCAGTGTACAGGTAATACAGTGATCACCAGTGACATTATACACAGGAGCTCTCTATATAGTGTCAGTGTACATGTAATACAGTGATCACCAGTGACATTACATATAAGAGCTCAGTATATAGTGTACAGGTAATACAGTGATCACCAGTAACATTATACACAGGAGCTCTGTATATAATGTCAGTGTACAGGTAATACAGCGATCACCAGTGACATTATACACAGGAGCTCTGTATCTATATACAGAGTGTAGTGTCAGTGTACAGGTAATACAGTGATCACCAGTGACATTATACACAGGAGCTCTGTATATAGTGTACAGGTAATACAATGATCACCAGTGACATACACAGGAGCTCTGTATATAGTGTATAGCGTACAGGTAATACAATGATCACCAGTGACATTGTACACAGGAGCTCTGTATATAGTGTACAGGTAATACACTGATCACCAGTGACATTACTGTATACTGTACACAGGAGCTCTGTATCTATATACAGAGTGTAGTGTCAGTGTACAGGTAATACAGTGATCACCAGTGACATTATACACAGGTGCTCTGTATATAGTGTACAGGTAATACAGTGATCACCAGTGACATTATACACAGGAGCTCTATATATATTGTCAGTGTACAGGTAATACAGTGATCACCAGTGACATTATACATAGGAGCTCTGTATATAATGTCAGTGTAAAGGTAATATAGCGATCACCAGTGACATTATACACAGGAGCTCTGTATCTATATACAGAGTGTAGTGTCAGTGTACAGGTAATACAGTGATCACCAGTGACATTATACACAGGAGCTCTGTATATAGTGTATAGTGTACAGGTAATACAATGATCACCAGTGACATTGTACACAGGAGCTCTGTATATAGTGTACATTATACACAGGAGAAAAACAAAGACAGAAACATGATGAAAATGCATGAAAATGATATATTGTACTTAATTAACATGTTTTTATTTATCAAGAAAATGCGAAAGTCATCCTGCCTTGTTCCAGCGACCATAGTTGGGACAGTCCTAACTCTAGTATTAAAAACCTTACCGTTTCTCAAGTGACATGCATGTAGATAAAGGCTGAGAGCCCCAGTTGACATCTCTAGTTCAAGTCCATCACATTTTCCACTTTGTCCCCAACGTATACACTATCACAGATGAAGAAAAAAGCTACATATTGGCGCACCACACAGTAACAGGACCTCCCCACTGAAAACAATATCCTCAAAAATAAAATACATCACAGCGGTAATAATATCGCTTAATTAGCCCCCTTCTGTAATAACATCCCCCATCCTGGCCCCCGTGTATCTCAATTCTGGCCCCTATGAATCTCACTGGCCTCCATGAATCTCACTTCTGGCTCCCATTCATCAGTTCTCTATATTGTGGCTTTTCACAGTGCAAGCAAACTGAAAAAAAAGGAATTCTTACCTGGCTGCAGTCCAGCGGCTTCATCTTCCTTCTTGATATGCAGCGCGGATGCTCTGACGACATTCGCGCAGACATCACCTGCTGGCCTCTAATTGGCTGGCAATTTTTAACTGTTGCCATGCTGGAAGTCACCAGCTTCCTGTCCGGCAATATATTTCAACTGAACAAGCGTCCGAGGATGCACGTCCAGTTGAATACTCAACCGGCCCAACCCACCCCTGTGACGGTGAGCAAAAGCAAAAAAAGGGGGGCCCGGACTGAGTGAGACATGCTGCCTGTGACTTGAGTAACGCGTGTTAAAGGGATAGTCCCAACATAAAGGTATCCCCTATCCTGACTGCTGGGGATGACCAGTGGAACCATTAGCAGTGCCGAGAATGAGGTTCAGGACTCTGGGAGCTGCAGAGCCCTGTAGTGAATAGAGCAGAGCTGTGCAAGCTCAACCCCTTCTCCATTCATGGTGTATGGAACAGCCAGAAATAATGGAGCGCTGCGCTCGACTTTCACCGGTATAAACCTGCATGCGATTCTCTGCTCCATTCAAGATGGTGCTCTGTAGTCCCCGGCATTTTGATTGCAAAAGTCCCAGCGATCATTAAGTTATTGTGCGGACACCCTGTTTTGTCGACAGCCCTGTAAGCCCAGTTTACCTGCCTGTGTTAAAGGACTTCATGGTCCAATGGTCAGTAATGGATCATCCTATGAAGATTCGCGCTGACAAAACATCGCCCCATTTTAAAAGGGTTTTTAGTCTTTACCTCACAAAAGCAAATTTCACATGTGCCCGGGTGACGTCCTCCATGTGCTTGTCTGCATCAGCACAACTGAAACTGCAAATGACACATCGGCAAAAGGCCGAGTGGTGCACGCTCTATGCTAATACTGCTTTACCCTACTGTTTGCAGGAGATCTCGTCAACAAACCTGAAGTATCAGGCATCAAGTACCTCTTCCTGGTGGGCGGCTTTGCGGAGTCTCCCATGCTGCAGAATGCTGTACAGTCGGCCTTCAGTGAGGTGTGCAGGGTCATCATCCCTCAAGATGTTGGTCTGACGATACTTAAAGGAGCAGTCCTTTTTGGCCTAGACCCGACCATCGTGAGAGTGAGGCGTTCACCTCTCACTTACGGAGTCGGCGTCCTCAACAAGTTTGTGGAAGGAAAACATCCGAAAGAGAAGCTGCTTGTGAAGGAAGGCAAGAACTGGTGCACAGACATCTTTGACAAGTTTGTGTCCGTGGACCAGTCGGTGGCCCTTGGAGATATCGTGCAGAGGAGCTACTGCCCAGCCCGACTTGGCCAACGCAAAATCATCATCAACATTTACTGCTCATCCAGCGATGATGTGGTGTACATCACCGATGCCGGCGTCAGGAAGTGCGGTACCATCAATCTGGACCTGCCAGACATCAACGAGGAAAATGGCAAGATCCTTCGTCGGGAGATTAAGGCCAGCATGCAATTTGGAGACACAGAAATCAAAGTCACAGCAATGGACGTCAAGACTTCCAAGACTGTCCGAGCCGCCATCGACTTCCTCTCCAACTAGTGGGAGACCTCACGTGATCATGAACTCAAAGCACTTGACCATCATACATGTGGCTTCATCCAAAAACAAAGGAGTTGGGAGCAGTTGGTTCAGCTTCATGTTCCTCTTTACTTTACATGGGGGTGCATATTTTTTTCCAAACATTTGCTATTTTTATAAAACACAGACAAGATCTTCTAACTCTTGGCCAACCTTCGCTGCGTCAGAGCAGAAAAACAGGAGTCAACACGAGACTTTCCACAGCTCTGACCCAACATGTCACCAATCTCTGGCAAGACTCCACAATGCAGAATGGCTGCTCCACCAGATAAGGAGAGGATGGCGATTGTGGAGCTTCGGTTTTGGGAAGCCAATGGTCCTCTGTAATATTCAGGTGTTGTAAGGACAAGGAACCTTGCAGTCAATGAAAACCAAGTACCTGCTGCATCCAAACACAGCTGTAGGTCCACCATCGATACACCTTGATAAACCACAACTCCACTTGCTAAATCCATGAGACCACTATAGAGGAATCTGACAATGGGGGGCTGTACGTTAGGTGGAGTCCGTGTACACTGACATCTAAGGGGCAAGATGGAGCATCAACTTCACCAATTCCTGATCAGAGGAGGCCACAATTTCAGGTTGAATCCACCATTCCCGTAAATATTAATGCATGGACACTTTTTTACAGCTCCATCTGAATGGTGGATCTCCACACTGATGCAATCTTGTGCCGATCCAAACAGCCCCTTTTTTGCAGGTTGCTGCCTTGGGTTCAGAACTCGCTCTCTTCTTGGATCTTCGTGCCTCCAGGTCATCGCTGTCCAATACTAGAAGCGATGCAGGTCTGGGAATGAGGTGGAAGCTATATTTGGTGTAGCGCCCTGGTGACTACCATCTGATCATCTCCAGAACCTTAATGGCCTCATCTGATGTGATAACATCCCCAATGTGAATACCGGATCCATCCTCCACCTCCGTCCCCTTACTATGAGAAGACCACGTAGTCAGAATATATTTTTTTACATGTATCTCTTCCCGGTAGTATCTGTGTACCATGTATGATACGTATTCCATGTATTAAATAAACCACTACCGTACACACACCGTACGTCTACACCACTCCAGTCACAGCCAAAGCTGCACGCCTGTCGCAGGACCTCGCTGCTGCCCTCTGCTGGTTCAGTGCATGATCTGATGGCGGATGAAGGTCAGGTGGATAAAAAGTTTGAAGAAGTTTTACTCCTCTTCCCCATCATATCCGCTCCATAAAGGGAGGAGATACTGTCATGGTATAGAACATAGTTCATGTCCTGCTCTCTCAGGGTTAATGTTGTTGGCCTCTCTTTGGATCTGGGAGGGGGATTTATAAACACTCCAGACTAGGATTCCCTGTCAGCTGTACTTTCGTTTAGAGCTCATACTCACCAGCGAGAAACTCGGATGAGTCTCGCATGTTAATACCCGACACTCAGATCGGAGCGTGTGGCCGCATAGGAATACATGCAGCCGCATGCTCCTGAGTGCCGGCAGTAGCGCCGGGTATTGATGTGCGAGACTCATGCTAGTCGCTCGCTGGTGAGTATGAGTCCTTAGTCTGTGTGTCTGACCCCTTGAGTGTCTGCTCGGTTTGCATCTGCTTGTGTTGCTCTCCGTGCGTTGTTGCTTGTTTGTTCTGTTGGCTTTCTGACCGTTGCTCCCTTTCTGACTATCCCTCAGTCTCTCGTTACCTCGAGGGTTACCTCATTATTCCCTGGTTTAGATCTTGGCACGTTAAACTACTCTCCAATGTATATCGTCTCCTCTTCCCCCCGGCGTCTGGCGCCACCCTCGACCACCTCCTTCCCTGTCACATGGTTCAGGTCCTGTTTGCTACCCGGTGAGTTCTCTGCCACAATCTTAGATACTGCAGCTGAGAAGACAGTTTGGAATTGAGGGCCTGAAAACTTCACCTCGAGTGTTTCCACAGATAAGCTTCTCTCTGCTTCCACTAGGGGACGCACCCGCCATACAGGTTTATTGCCGCGCTCAGTGCTCTGCAGCAGGCGCTCCGCCTGGTGGTGGCTGCAGGAATCGCACCTCGTACATGACAGCTGTAATAACATGTAATGTGATGTGATCAGTCGCACGTTCTGCCTCTGTGGCCCCTGCACAAAATGCCGTATGGCCCGGTGTTATGGCTGGCAATCAGGCAACACAGCGTGCAGTAATCAGCGCACATACAGAGATCTGGCAATAACCAAAAACAATAGGACGAGCTCTGAGACGTGGAATCTCTGTAGACTGCAGTACCTGATCTATCCTCACACAACTATAAGCAGCAGTGGATTGCGCCTATCACTACCTATGCAACTCGGCACTGCCTGAGGAGCTGACTAGCCTGAAGATAGAAATACAAGCCTGACTTACCTCAGAGAAATACCCCAAAGGAATAGGCAGCCCCCCACATATAATGACTGTTAGCAAGATGAAAAGACAAACGTAGGAATGAAATAGATTCAGCAAAGTGAGGCCCGATATTCTAGACAGAGCGAGGATAGCAAAGAGAACTATGCAGTCTACAAAAAACCCTAAAACGAAAACCACGCAAAGGGGCAAAAAGACCCACCGTGCCGAACTAACAGCACGGCGGTGCACCCCTTTGCTTCTCAGAGCTTCCAGCAAAAGTTAATAGCAAGCTGGACAGAAAAAACAGAAAACAAACTAGAAGCACTTATCTAGCAGAGCAGCAGGCCCAAGGAAAGATGCAGAAGCTCAGATCCAACACTGGAACATTGACAAGGAGCAAGGAAGACAGACTCAGGTGGAGCTAAATAGCAAGGCAGCCAACGAGCTCACCAAAACACCTGAGGGAGGAAGCCCAGAGACTGCAATACCACTTGTGACCACAGAAGTGAACTCAGCCACAGAATTCACAACAGTACCCCCCCCTTGAGGAGGGGTCACCGAACCCTCACCAGAACCCCCAGGCCGACCAGGATGAGCCACATGAAAGGCACGAACAAGATCTGGGGCATGGACATCAGAGGCAAAAACCCAGGAATTATCTTCCTGAGCATAACCCTTCCATTTGACCAGATACTGGAGTTTCCGTCTAGAGACACGAGAATCCAAAATCTTCTCCACAATATACTCCAATTCCCCCTCCACCAAAACAGGGGCAGGAGGCTCCACAGATGGAACCATAGGTGCCACGTATCTCCTCAACAACGACCTATGGAATACATTATGTATGGAAAAAGAGTCTGGGAGGGTCAGACGAAAAGACACCGGATTGAGAATCTCAGAAATCCTATACGGACCAATAAAACGAGGTTTAAATTTAGGAGAGGAAACCTTCATAGGAATATGACGAGAAGATAACCAAACCAGATCCCCAACATGAAGTCGGGGTCCCACACGGCGTCTGCGATTAGCGAAAAGCTGAGCCTTCTCCTGGGACAAGGTCAAATTGTGACCCACCATTACATCCTTAAGAGCTTCAGAGAGACCCTTTCTGAACAAAGCCGCTAGTGCAGATTCATTCCACAGAGTGAGTACTGACCACTTCCTAAATTTCTGACAATATACTTCTACATCATCCTGACCCTGACATAAAGCCAGCAGATTTTTCTCAGCCTGATCCACTGAATTAGGCTCATCGTAAAGCAATCCCAGCGCCTGGAAAAATGCATCAACATTACTCAATGCAGAATCTCCTGGTGCAAGAAAAAACGCCCAGTCCTGTGGGTCGCCGCGCAAAAAAGAAATAATAATCAAAACCTGTTGAATAGGATTACCAGAAGAATGAGGTTTCAAGGCCAAAAATAGCTTACAATTATTTCTGAAGCTCAGGAACTTAGTTCTGTCACCAAAAAACAAATCAGGAATCGGAATTCTTGGTTCTAGCATCGATTTCTGATCAATAGTATCTTGAATCTTTTGTACATTTACAACGAGATTATCCATTGAGGAGCACAGAGCCTGAATATCCATGTCCACAGCTGTGTCCTGAAGCACTCTAATGTCTAGGGGAAAAAAAAGACTGAAGACAGAGCTAAGAAAAAAAAATGATGTCAGGATTTCTTTTTTCCCTCTATTGGGAATCATTGGTGTGGCTCCTTGTACTGTTATGGCTGGCAATCAGGCAACACAGCGTGCAGTAATCAGCGCACATACAGAGATCTGGCAATAACCAAAAACAATAGGACGAGCTCTGAGACGTGGAATCTCTGTAGACTGCAGTACCTGATCTATCCTCACACAACTATAAGCAGCAGTGGATTGCGCCTATCACTACCTATGCAACTCGGCACTGCCTGAGGAGCTGACTAGCCTGAAGATAGAAATACAAGCCTGACTTACCTCAGAGAAATACCCCAAAGGAATAGGCAGCCCCCCACATATAATGACTGTTAGCAAGATGAAAAGACAAACGTAGGAATGAAATAGATTCAGCAAAGTGAGGCCCGATATTCTAGACAGAGCGAGGATAGCAAAGAGAACTATGCAGTCTACAAAAAACCCTAAAACGAAAACCACGCAAAGGGGCAAAAAGACCCACCGTGCCGAACTAACAGCACGGCGGTGCACCCCTTTGCTTCTCAGAGCTTCCAGCAAAAGTTAATAGCAAGCTGGACAGAAAAAACAGAAAACAAACTAGAAGCACTTATCTAGCAGAGCAGCAGGCCCAAGGAAAGATGCAGAAGCTCAGATCCAACACTGGAACATTGACAAGGAGCAAGGAAGACAGACTCAGGTGGAGCTAAATAGCAAGGCAGCCAACGAGCTCACCAAAACACCTGAGGGAGGAAGCCCAGAGACTGCAATACCACTTGTGACCACAGAAGTGAACTCAGCCACAGAATTCACAACAGCCCGGGGCAATGCTGGACGGGGCTGTCCTGCGGCCTTCACTGTGGGGACCTATGTGACAATGTAAGGATAGACCGGATCTGAGGGTCCGCGGGCTTTAATGATCTGCTGATAATGTGACAGACATGATTAATAATTCCCTCCCACGGCTGCGGAGAACGCGGCGTCCGACTCCTAATTACTGTCACATCCCAGGAGAAAGACAAAATGGCAAATATCCTGCAGTAAGTAAATAGTAATAGTACCGTGCTGTGCAAAATAACAGCAGCGAAAAGCCGAATCCTCATAACCGCAGCCGCCCCCCACATACGGTATAACCGCAGCCGCCCCCCACATACGGTATAACCGCAGCCGCCCCCCACATACGGTATAACCGCAGCCGCCCCCCACATACGGTATAACCGCAGCCGCCCCATATACGGTATAGCCGCAGCCGCCCCATATACGGTATAGCCGCAGCTGCCCCCCCATATACGGTATAGCTGCAGCCGCCCCATATACGGTATAGCCGCAGCCGCCCCCACATACGGTATAACCGCAGCCGCCCCCACATACGGTATAACTGCAGCCGCCCCCCACATACGGTATAACCGCAGCCGCCCCCACATACGGTATAACCGCAGCCGCCCCCCACATACGGTATAACCGCAGCCGCCCCCCACATACGGTATAACCGCAGCCGCCCCCCACATACGATATAACCGCAGCCGCCCCCCACATATGGTATAACCGCAGCCGCCCCCATATACGGTATAACCGCAGCCGCCCTGTCATCCCAATGGCAGGGGATCACAAAAGGACAAGCACAAAAACAAAACAAGCTCTAGGGTGATGGAACCTGAGCTGACCGCGATCCTGAACCTAAACACACAACTAGCAGTAGCCGGGGAACGTGCCTACGATGATTCCTAGACGTCTCGCGCCAGCCGAAGGATTAACTTCCCCTATTAGAAGAAACACAGACCTCACTTGCCTCCAGAGAAACACCCCACAGAAATAGCAGCCCCCCACATGTAATAACGGTGAAATGAGAGGAAAGCACATACGTAGTTATGAAAATAGAATCAGCAAAAATGAGGCCCGCTAAAGCTAGATAGCAGAGGATACAAAAGTGAACTGCGCGGTCAGCGAAAAACCCTTCAAAAAACCATCCTGAAATTACTTGAACTCATGTGCCAACGCATGGAACATGAGGAGTAATTTCAGCCCACTAGAGCAACCAGCAGCAAGGAATCAAATATCTGCAAGCTGGACTAAGACAAAAATTAAGCAAAACGTGGAACAGGAAAATCAAAACTTAGCTTGTCCTGAAGATAACAGACGCAGGGAGCAGAGGTAAAAAGACACGCTGATTACATTGGTAGCCGGCAAGGAAATGACAAAAAAGCCAGGTTAAATAGGAAACTCCCATAACCTGATGGAACAGGTGGACACCAGAGACCGCAGAGAACACAAGTCACCCAGTACCATCAGTAACCACCAGAGGGAGCCCAAAAACAGAACTCACAACAGTACCCCCCCCTTGAGGAGGGGTCACCGAACCCTCACGAGAACCACCAGGGCGACCAGGATGAGCCCTATGAAAAGCACGAACCAAATCGGCAGCATGAACATCAGAGGCAATCACCCAAGAATTATCCTCCTGACCATAACCCTTCCACTTGACCAAATACTGGAGTTTCCGTCTGGAAACATGAGAATCCAAGATCTTCTCCACAACATACTCCAATTCACCCTCCACCAGCACCGGAGCAGGAGGCTCAAGCGAAGGAACGACAGGTACCTCATACTTCCGCAACAACGACCGATGGAACACATTATGAATAGCAAACGATGCCGGGAGATCCAAACGAAACGACACAGGGTTAAGAATTTCCAAGATCCTATAGGGACCGATGAACCGAGGCTTGAACTTAGGAGAAGAGACCTTCATAGGAACAAAACGAGAAGCAAACCACACCAAGTCCCCAACAAGAAGTCGAGGACCCACGCGGCGACGGCGATTAGCAAACTGCTGAGCCCTCTCCTGGGACAACTTCAAATTGTCCACCACATGACTCCAAATCCGATGCAACCTATCCACCACCATGTCCACTCCAGGACAATCAGAAGGCTCCACCTGACCAGAGGAAAAACGAGGATGAAACCCCGAATTACAAAAGAAAGGAGAAACCAAGGTAGCAGAACTAGCCCGATTATTAAGGGCAAACTCGGCAAGCGGCAAAAAGGAAACCCAGTCATCTTGATCAGCAGAAACAAAACACCTTAAATAAGTTTCTAAAGTCTGATTAGTTCGTTCCGTCTGGCCATTCGTCTGGGGATGGAATGCAGACGAAAAGGACAAATCAATGCCCATCTTAGCACAGAACGTCCGCCAAAATCTAGACACAAACTGGGATCCCCTGTCAGAAACGATGTTCTCCGGAATGCCATGCAAACGGACCACGTTTTGAAAAAACAGAGGGACCAACTCAGAGGAGGAAGGTAACTTAGGTAAGGGTACCAGATGAACCATCTTAGAAAAGCGGTCACACACAACCCATATGACGGACATTTTTTGAGAGACAGGGAGATCCGAAATAAAGTCCATGGAAATGTGCGTCCAAGGCCTCTTCAGGATAGGCAAAGGTGACAACAATCCACTAGCCCGAGAACAGCAAGGCTTAGCCCGAGCGCAAACTCCACAAGACTACACGAAAGAACGCACATCCCTCGACAAGGAAGGCCACCAAAAAGACCTGGCCACCAAGTCTCTAGTACCAAATATTCCAGGATGACCTGCCAACACAGAAGAATGGACCTCGGAGATGACTCTACTGGTCCAATTATCCGGAACAAACAGTCTTTCCGGCGGACAACGATCAGGTTTATCCGCCTGAAACTCCTGCAAAGCACGTCGCAAGTCTGGGGAGACAGCCGACAAAATCACCCCATCCCTAAGGATACCAGTGGGCTCAGAATGTCCAGGGGAGTCAGGCACAAAACTCCTAGAAAGAGCATCCGCCTTCACATTCTTTGAACCTGGCAGGTATGAAACCACAAAATTGAAACGGGAGAAAAACAGCGACCAACGAGCCTGTCTAGGATTCAGACGCTTGGCAGACTCAAGGTACATCAGATTTTTGTGATCAGTCAAGACCACCACACGATGTCTAGCACCCTCAAGCCAATGACGCCACTCCTCAAATGCCCACTTCATGGCCAAAAGCTCCCGATTACCAACATCATAATTCCGTTCAGCGGGCGAAAATTTTCTAGAAAAGAACGCACATGGCTTCATCACTGAGCCATCGGAGCTTCTCTGTGACAAAACCGCCCCCGCTCCGATCTCGGAAGCATCAACCTCAACCTGAAAAGGAAGCGACGTATCTGGCTGACGCAACACAGGAGCAGAAGAAAACCGGCGCTTAAGTTCCTGAAAGGCCTCCACAGCCGCAGGAGACCAATCAGTAACATCAGCACCCTTTTTAGTCAAATCCGTCAAAGGCTTAACAACACTAGAAAAATTAGTTATGAAGCGACGATAAAAATTAGCAAAGCCCAAGAACTTCTGTAGACTCTTAAGAGATGTAGGCTGCGTCCAGTCACAAATAGCCTGAACCTTGACGGGATCCATCTCAATAGTAGAAGGGGAAAAAATATACCCCAAAAAAGAAATCTTCTGGACTCCAAAGAGACATTTAGAACCCTTTACAAACAAAGAATTGGCCCGCAGGACCTGAGGGGCGATCTAATAACCATGTATAAGTATATAAGGGGACAATACAAATATCTCGCTGAGGATCTGTTTATACCAAGGAAGGTGACGGGCACAAGGGGGCATTCTTTGCGTCTGGAGGAGAGAAGGTTTTTCCACCAACATAGAAGAGGATTCTTTACTGTTAGGGCAGTGAGAATCTGGAATTGCTTGCCTGAGGAGGTGGTGATGGCGAACTCAGTCGAGGGGTTCAAGAGAGGCCTGGATGTCTTCCTGGAGCAGAACAATATTGTATCATACAATTATTAGGTTCTGTAGAAGGACGTAGATCTGGGTATTTATTATGATGGAATATAGGCTGAACTGGATGGACAAATGTCTTTTTTCGGCCTTACTAACTATGTTACTATGTTACTATGTATGTTACCTTCCTGACCTGCTGAACATGAGACTCCCAGTCATCAGAAAAAACCAAAACATCATCCAAATACACGATAATAAATTTATCCAGATATTCACGGAAAATATCGTGCATAAAAGACTGGAAGACAGAAGGAGCATTAGAAAGTCCAAAAGGCATCACCAAATACTCGAAATGGCCCTCAGGCGTATTAAATGCGGTTTTCCACTCATCACCCTGCCTTATCCGCACAAGATTATACGCACCCCGAAGATCAATCTTAGTGAACCATTTAGCCCCCTTAATGCGAGCGAACAAATCAGTCAACAATGGCAAAGGATACTGATATTTGACTGTAATCTTATTCAAAAGACGATAATCTATGCAAGGCCTCAAGGAACCATCTTTTTTGGCCACAAAAAAAAAAACCTGCTCCCAAAGGGGACGAAGATGGACGGATATGTCCCTTTTCCAAGGACTCCTTAACATAATTCCGCATAGCAGTATGCTCTGGCACTGACAGATTGAACAAACGACCTTTAGGGAATTTACTGCCAGGAATCAAATCTATAGCACAATCGCAATCCCTGTGAGGAAGCGAACTGAGCTTAGGCTCCTCAAAAACCTCCCGATAATCAGACAAAAATACCGGAACCTCAGAAGGAGTAGATGAAGCGATAGAAATCGGAGATGCATCATCATGAACCCCCTGACATCCCCAGCTTAACACAGACATTGTTTTCCAGTCCAGGACTGGGTTATGAGTTTGTAACCATGGCAGACCAAGCACTAAGACATCATGTAAATTATACAGTACCAGGAAGCGAATCACCTCCTGATGAACGGGAGTCATACGCATGGTCACTTGTGTCCAGTACTGAGGTTTATTCATAGCCAAAGGTGTAGAGTCAATTCCTTTCAAAGGAATAGGAACTTCCAGAGGTTCCAGACTAAACCCACAGCGATTGGCAAATGACCAATCCATAAGACTCAGGGCAGCGCCTGAATCCACATAGGCATCGACGGAAATGGATGATAATGAACAAATCAGCGTCACAGACAGAATGAACTTAGACTGTAAAGTACCAATGGCAACAGACTTATCAACCTTTTTTGTGCGTTTAGAGCATGCTGATATAACATGAGCTGAATCACCACAATAAAAACACAATCCATTTTTCCGCCTATAATTTTGCCGTTCACTTCTGGACTGAATTCTATCACATTGCATTATCTCAGGTGCCTGTTCAGAAGACACCGCCAAATGATGCACAGGTTTGCGCTCCCGTAAACGCCGATCAATCTGAATAGCCATAGTCATGGACTCATTCAGACCTGTAGGCACCGGGAACCCCACCATAACATCTTTAATGGCCTCAGAAAGGCCATCTCTGAATTTTGCAGCCAGAGCGCACTCATTCCACTGAGTAAGCACCGACCATTTCCGAAATTTCTGACAATATATTTCTGCTTCATCTTGCCCCTGAGAGAGAGCCAATAAAGCTTTTTCAGCCTGAATCTCTAGGTTAGGTTCCTCATAGAGCAAACCCAATGCCAGAAAAAACGCATCCACATTAAGCAACGCAGGGTCCCCTGGTGCCAATGCAAATGCCCAATTCTGAGGGTCACCCCGCAGGAAAGATATAACAATCTTGACCTGCTGAGCAGGGTCTCCAGAGGAGCGAGATTTCAAGGAAAGAAACAACTTGCAATTGTTCCTAAAATTCAGAAAACTAGATCTATCTCCAGAAAAAAACTCTGGGATAGGAATTCTAGGTTCAGACTTAGGCGTATGTACAACAAAATCTTGTATATTTTGAACCGTAGCAGCAAGATTATTCAGGCTGGAAGCCAAACTCTGGACGTCCATGATAAACAGCTGAGGTCAGAGCCATTCAAGGATTAAGAGGAGGAAAGAAGCAGTCAAGCTGCAATTAAGGCTAGGCAGCAAACACTGAGGAGGGGGGAAAAAAAAAAAAAACTTCCTCAGACTACTTTTCCTCCTACTTCAGCCAATACGATGACCAATTTTTTTCAGGCCGGCTATACTGTCATGATCCCAATGGCAGGGGATCACAAAAGGACAAGCACAAAAACAAAACAAGCTCTAGGGTGATGGAACCTGAGCTGACCGCGATCCTGAACCTAAACACACAACTAGCAGTAGCCGGGGAACGTGCCTACGATGATTCCTAGACGTCTCGCGCCAGCCGAAGGATTAACTTCCCCTATTAGAAGAAACACAGACCTCACTTGCCTCCAGAGAAACACCCCACAGAAATAGCAGCCCCCCACATGTAATAACGGTGAAATGAGAGGAAAGCACATACGTAGTTATGAAAATAGAATCAGCAAAAATGAGGCCCGCTAAAGCTAGATAGCAGAGGATACAAAAGTGAACTGCGCGGTCAGCGAAAAACCCTTCAAAAAACCATCCTGAAATTACTTGAACTCATGTGCCAACTCATGGAACATGAGGAGTAATTTCAGCCCACTAGAGCAACCAGCAGCAAGGAATCAAATATCTGCAAGCTGGACTAAGACAAAAATTAAGCAAAACGTGGAACAGGAAAATCAAAACTTAGCTTGTCCTGAAGATAACAGACGCAGGGAGCAGAGGTAAAAAGACATGCTGATTACATTGGTAGCCGGCGAGGAAATGACAAAAAAGCCAGGTTAAATAGGAAACTCCCATAACCTGATGGAACAGGTGGACACCAGAGACCGCAGAGAACACAAGTCACCCAGTACCATCAGTAACCACCAGAGGGAGCCCAAACAGAACTCACAACACCGCCCCCCACATACGGTATAACCGCAGCCGTCCACTGACACGGTACTGACCGGATGACGTCCCACTGGTTTTTGGTATTTTTAATGTCGATCGACAAGTTCTCTATCGGACTGAGGTCTGGGGATCGTACTGAGGTCTGCGGATCGGGAGGCCTGTTCATAACATTAGTGTTGTTGGTCTGGAGCCAGGATGTCGCCCACTTGCTGCTGTGTTTGGGGTCGTTGTCTCCATTTCAGGGGCATTTCTTGTGCAGCGTAAGACATGACGTCTCCCAGTATTATGATATAGTCACACTGGTCCATGGTGCCTTGTCTGTGATAAATGGGCCCAACTCCATAGTATGAGGACGTACCCGAACCCATCTGCTCACACCTCCATGTTTTACAGTCTTCACCGTGTCCTGAGTCCAGTGTTTATGCGTCTCACCTTGTCTGCGGCAACACCCAACAAGTACAATCCTGCACTAATCAGTCCATAGAAGGTTCCACCACTTCTCCTTAGACCGATCAGTGGGTTTTTTGGGAACACTCTTTTTCAGCAATTATACTTTACGAGGATTTCTTGCAGATAGTTTGTCTTCACGTAGACGTCTGCTGATGGCTGCAGACCTCACAGCTAACTGAACGCCTGACGACACCATTATGTCAGAAGGATCACATAGTGTGGTCTCCCCACTTGCACCGATGTGACGTTCCACCACTGTCAGCACGGGACCAAGAAGGCACAGGTTGGGAGAGGATGGGGCCTACAGTCACGGATGTGGCACCACACTCGCCCACATCCCCAACAGGCAGAGAGGCACCAACACCAGTTAGATATAAGCCCAGTCCGTTAACAGAATTATATTGGGCCAGAAACCAGCCACGGTACCATGGAAAGTTAAGCCGAGAATAAGGACTTGTGGATTCATGGATCAAGATAAAACAGCCCAAGGTTAAGTTATATATTTAATCACCTTAACGGCACACTAGACAATACACAGCGGTTATACATATACAATGGTCAGATATGCAAATATGGGTGAAGTACAAAAGCTATAAGCAGATGGATCATGTCAATTACCAATGTGACGTTCAGCCATGTGTGCAGTGGGCCACAGGGGGCACGGGCTGCCAGCTGATTCCTAGTTCCTTCACAGCAAATTACTTAATGTGGCCCCCACTTTCAAAGTGAACAGCAAGCGTAAGAGAGACAACATGGCCTTACACAAGCCTTTATACCCTTGGTTGGTCACACTCTTTTCCGCCCCCGGGAGGGTCCTTATGCCCCTCTCCTGGAGGTTTATAGCTACATCTCCTAAAAATGAAAGTTCATAAGGTCATTTCCAAAGCGTTTGATACTGTGCCGCACAAGAGGTTGGTACACAAAATGAGAATGCTTGGTCTGGGGGAAAATGTGTGTAAATGGGTTAGTAACTGGCTTAGTGATAGAAAGCAGAGGGTGGTTATAAATGGTATAGTCTCTAACTGGGTCGCTGTGACCAGTGGGGTACCGCAGGGGTCACTATTGGGACCTGTTCTCTTCAACACATTCATTAATGATCTGGTAGAAGGTTTACACAGTAAAATATCGATATTTGCAGATGATACAAAACTATGTAAGGCTACGTTCACATTGGCGTTCCGCCAATGTGCGTCGCTGTTGCGCCGGCGACGCAGCGGCGACGCGCCCCTATGTTTAACATAGGGGACGCGTGCGTTTTTAGGGTGGCGTTTTTCGACACTTGCGTCGTTTCCGACGCTAGCGTCGGACGCAAGAAAATGCAACAAGTTGCATTTTCTGTGCGTCCGATTTTGGTCAAAAAACGTTTTTTCGTGCGTCGCGTGTTGCGTCGCCGACGCAGGGCGGCGCAACGCTAGTGTGAACGTAGCCTAAAGCAGTTAATACAAGAGAAGATAGTATTCTGCTACAGATGGATCTGGATAGGTTGGAAACTTGGGCTGAAAGGTGGCAGATGAGGTTTAACAATGATAAATGTAAGGTTATACACATGGGAAGAAGGAATCAATATCACCATTACACACTGAACGGGAAACCACTGGGTAAATCTGACAGGGAGAAGGACTTGGGGATCCTAGTTAATGATAAACTTACCTGGAGCAGCCAGTGCCAGGCAGCAGCTGCCAAGGCAAACAGGATCATGGGGTGCATTAAAAGAGGTCTGGATACACATGATGAGAGCATTATACTGCCTCTGTACAAATCCCTAGTTAGACCGCACATGGAGTACTGTGTCCAGTTTTGGGCACCGGTGCACAGGAAGGATATAATGGAACTAGAGAGAGTACAAAGGAGGGCAACAAAATTAATAAAGGGGATGGGAGAACTACAATACCCAGATAGATTAGCGAAATTAGGATTATTTAGTCTAGAAAAAAGATGACTGAGGGGCGATCTAATAACCATGTATAAGTCTCCTAGTGTATCCTCACCCACCCCCTGCAGACTGTGAGCCCTCGCGGGCAGGGTCCTCCCTCCTTATGTACTCGTGTGCCTTGTTATCTGCTCATGTTTAATGTATTTGTCTATATTTGCCCCGTATTCACATGTAAAGCGCCATGGAATAAATGGCGCTATAAAAATGTATAATAATAATAAGTATATAAGGGGACAATACAAATATCTCGCTGAGGATCTGTTTATACCAAGGAAGGTGACGGGCACAAGGGGGCATTCTTTGCGTCTGGAGGAGAGAAGGTTTTTCCACCAACATAGAAGAGGATTCTTTACTGTTAGGGCAGTGAGAATCTGGAATTGCTTGCCTGAGGAGATGGTGATGGCGAACTCAGTCGAGGGGTTCAAGAGAGGACTGGATGTCTTCCTGGAGCAGAACAATATTGTATCATACAATTATTAGGTTCTGTAGAAGGACGTAGATCTGGGGATTTATTATGATGGAATATAGGCTGAACTGGATGGACAAATGTCTTTTTTCGGCCTTACTATGTTACTATGTCATAGTAAGGCGGTTCTGGCATCATCTGGTCGGTCTGGCTGGGTCTCCGTTACCCTTGGAGATCAAGCACGGCATTGATACCTGGCTCCTACTAGCCTTTCTACGCATCTCCCCACCCTGGAATGCTGTGACGGATCGAGACACTGGAGGGCATTCAGTCCGTTCCAGAGAGCTCGAAAATGTAACCACTCTGTGGCTATGACATACGAAAGATCCATATTCTCCTTGCGATATCATAGCTGACTCAACAAAGCAGATAGACCACATGGTATCAGCAGGTGGTCTTCCTATAAGGAGCTTGGCGACTGCTAGCTGTTGGGGGTGTGAATTTCTTCTCTGAAGCGGAGAAGGCTAGACCACCTACTAAGCCATGTGTCCTGGTACAGCTACACACGTTTCAGGAGGATCTTAAGCTGCCATTAAATCCCCCCCCATCCTTCAAAGCTCCCACCTTTAGAGGGCACTAGTAGACAGCTTTCGGTGTTCCCCCAAGCGCATCTCAAATTTTGAGGAGAAAAATAAGAAAAGTATATTTTTGTAATAAAATGGTGGTGCTTCATATAATCCATGCATCTTATTGCTTACCGGGGGTGGTGGGTGCAGTGAAGTGGGGTCCCACGGTTGCTGCTGGAGGAGGCAGGAGTGGGGTGATGCTGCAGGCTAGGATGAGGGGGGCTCCGATGTGCGGCACGCTGGTGCAGGGGTCTTGAGCTGGTGCATGTCCGCTGCTGCTGCCGGGTGTCTGAGTGCCTGGCGGTTGCTGCGGGTGTCTCCGGTGCCCAGCGGTGCTGCGTGGGTGTCCGGTGCTGCCCAGGGCTCTGCTGACATTTTGCGACAGGCCAGAGCCCTGGAAATTCCACGGTTCCCGCTGCATGTGCTGTGGACTCCGGGAATATGGCCGCCGCCAGGGGCGGCGCTGCGCAGATGTGATCTCGGAACCTAGATCCTGGAGGTTTGAAGCTTAATCTCCTAAAACCTATGAAAGATCATAACTTTCCAATGGAAGGTCATAGGGCAGCGGGTCTGGGGCCATCGGGACCCCCTGGGCACTCATTACACGTAGGGTAGGTTTCCACGGTCAGTAAACGCTGCAGATTCGTTGCTGCATACAGTTGCAGTGTCCAATCTGCAGCAGCCAGATGTTACAGCATAGTGCGTGCAGGGATGCCTCTGGCGACCCTGAGTATACGCACATGCGGCACGTCTTTCTAGACCGCAGCATGTCAATTTATTTTGCGGAGACGCTCCTTAAATATCACCGTCCAATGTATAGGATGTGATGATTTTGCATGGTTCAATGAACACATGTGGAATCACCGAGCGTACAAAAGCCGGCAGCGCTTTGGACGGAGCAGACATGTGCTACCTCCAAAGCGCTGCCAATTCTGACCGTGGAAACATACCCTTCGAGACCAAACACGGCGCTGCTAGCTGGCTACTACTAGCCATAATACGCATCTCCCTACCCTGGTGCACTGGAACGGATTGAGACCCTGGAAGGTGTGTTGTCCGTTCCAGAGAATTAATACTTCACCTTGTCTCAGCAGGAACAGGGGTCCAACTCTTCAAATACCTGCCCATGGGAATCTATATAAATGGCATGCCTTGCTAAGAAAGTAGAGCCTTTGTACAGAGCCGTGGCTCCTCCTTTGTGAGCTAGGCATGTCATCTATATAGCTTCCCATGGGCAGGTGTCTGAACAGATGGACCCCGATCCTGCTCTGCCCACATCTATATTGAAATCAGCTGACACGAGGTGAGGTTTTACTACTCGAAACAGCATAGCATCGTCCCGATTGCACACATCTTGCCACAGTGGGACGGCTTTTAGGCAGGGTATATGCTCTTTGTGTTTTTTCATGTTGGGCTTTGTCTTTGCAGCATTCTCCTACATATTACACTTATATTCCATATCCTTTCTTCGGTTTCCCTAAACACTGTGCACGATACAGAGCGGAAGACCAAGAGATCCACTGAGACAGACAGCAAACATGGTGGAGAGGAACCCGCACTTCACCACAGCCCCCGATAGAAAGATCAAACCCACAGCCGTGCCGACAACCAGGGTCCCACAGAGCCTGACCACCTCCATGGTGCATCCAGATAACAGCACCACACAGAGCCCGACCACAGGCACTGTGCGATCCAAAAACAGCACCACACAGAGCCCGACCACAGGCACTGTGCGATCCAAAAACAGCACCACACAGAGCCCGACCACAGGCACTGTGCGTTCCAGGAACAGCATCCCAAAGAGCCCGACCACAGGCACTGTGCGTTCCAGGAACAGCATCCCAAAGAGCCCGACCATAGGCACTGTGGGTTCCAGGAACAGCATCCCAAAGAGCCCGACCATAGGCACTGTGGGTTCCAGGAACAGCATCCCAAAGAGCCCGACCACAGGCACTGCGTTCCAGGAACAGCATCCCAAAGAGCCCGACCACAGGCACTGTGCGTTCCAGGAACAGCATCCCAAAGAGCCCGACCATAGGCACTGTGGGTTCCAGGAACAGCATCCCAAAGAGCCCGACCACAGGCACTGCGTTCCAGGAACAGCATCCCAAAGAGCCGGACCACAGGCACTGTGCGATCCAAAAACAGCACTACACAGAGCCCGACCACAGGCACTGTGCTTTCCAGGAACAGCATCCCAAAGAGCCCGACTACAGGCACTGTGCGATCCAAAAACAGCACCACACAGAGCCCGACCACAGGCACTGTGCGTTCCAGGAACAGCATCCCAAAGAGCCCGACCACAGGCACTGTGCGTTCCAGGAACAGCATCCCAAAGAGCCCGACCACAGGCACTGTGCGTTCCAGGAACAGCATCCCAAAGAGCATGACCACAGGCACTGTGCGTTCCAGGAACAGCATCCCAAAGAGCCCGACTACAGGCACTGTGCGATCCAAAAACAGCACCACACAGAGCCCGACCACAGGCACTGTGCGTTCCAGGAACAGCATCCCAAAGAGCCCGACCACAGGCACTGTGCGTTCCAGGAACAGCATCCCAAAGAGCCCGACCACAGGCACTGTGCGTTCCAGGAACAGCATCCCAAAGAGCATGACCACAGGCACTGTGCGTTCCAGGAACAGCATCCCAAAGAGCCCGACCACAGGCACTGTGCGTTCCAGGAACTGCATCCCAAAGAGCATGACCACAGGCACTGTGCTTTCCAGGAACAGCATCCCAAAGAGCCCGACCACAGGCACTGTGCGTTCCAGGAAAAGCATCCCAAAGAGCCCGATCACAGGCACTGTGCGTTCCAGGAACCATGTCCTGATCAGGATGATACGCCCCCACACGCTGCAATACCTTACCCCTCATGTCTCGTTGCTCCAGGATCTCTCGCCTCGGTATGATCAGGTGCTACTCACAAAATTAGAATATCATCAAAAAGTTAATTTCATTACACACAGAGTGATCTATTTCAAGTGTTTATTTCTGTTAATGTTGATGATTATGTCTTACAGCCAATGAAAACCCAAAAGTCTTTATCTAAGTAAGGCTGCTTTCACACACCAAGTTTTTTTTGCCGTCAGGCACAATCCGGCGAATTTTGAAAAAAAAGTTGCCGCCGGATCAGTTTTTTTCTCATAGACTTGTATTAGGGATTAATTGCAATGGATGGCCTCACGTTTCATACGTTTTTCGCCGGATCCAGAGACAATCGTTTTTCCGACGGCCGGAGAAAACAGACTTAGTAACGCTTTTTGTGTCAGTCGAAAAAAAACGGACAGCGACGGATCAGCTAGTCGGATCCGGCAAAAAAAAATGGATCCGTAGCATAAGTTTTTCACAATTTGCTACGTATCCTTTTTTTTCTAAATTTGCCGGATTGAGCCTGAAGGAAAAAAACTGATGTGTGAAAGTAGCCTAAATTAGAATACTTTATAACACCAGCTTGAAAAATTATTGTAAAATCCGAAATGTTGGCCTACTGAAATGTATGTTCAGTAAATGCACTCAATACTTGGTTGGGGCTCCTTTTGCATCAATGCGGCGTGGCATTGAGGAGATTAACCTGTGGCGCTGCTGAGGGGTTATGGAAGCCCAGGTTGCTTTGATAGCAGCCTTCAGCTGCATTGTTGGGTCTCGTGTCTCATCTTCCTCTTGACAATACTCCATAGATTCTCTATAGGGTTAAGGTCAGGCGAGTTTTCTGCCAATCAAGCACAGTGATACTATTGTTTTTACACCAGGTATTGTTACTTTTGGCAGTGTGGACAGGGGCCAAGTCCTGCTGGAGAATGAAATTTCCATCTCCAAAAAGCTTGTCAGCACAGGGAAGCATGAAGTGCTCTAAAATGTCCTGGTAGACGGCTGCGCAGACTTTGGTCACTGATTGTAACACTAGACCTCCAGCAGCTTGGATTGTGGCCTCTCCACTCTTCCTCCAGACTCTGGGTCCTGAATTTCCACATGAAATGTAAAAAACTCACTTTCATCTGAAAACAACACCTTGGACCACTGACAACAGTCCAGTACTTTTTCTCCTTGGCCCAGGTAAGACGCTTCTGGCATTGTTATCCCGGTTGCTTGTGCATCTTTTTCTACCACACTTTTTCCTTCCACTCCACTTTCCATTAATATGCTTGGATACAGCACTCTGTGAACAGCCGGCTTCTTTAGCAATGACCTTTTGTGGCTTCCGCGCCTTTTGGACATCTGTCAAGTCAGCAGTCTTCCCCATGATTGTGGAGTTACTAAAACAGAATAAGTGACCTTTTTAAAGCTTAGGAAGCCTTTGCAGATATTTTTTGATAATTATTCTAATATACTGAAATAATGACTTTTGGATTTTTATTGGTTGTAAGCCATAATCATCAACATTAACAGAACTAAACACTTGAAATATAGTCATTACAGAGTGATCTATAATACACTGCTTAAAAAAATAAAGGGAACACTTAAACAACAGAATATAACTCCAAGTAAATCAAACTTCTGTGAAATCAAACTGTCCACTGAGGAAGCAACACTGATTGACAATCAATTTCACATGCTGTTGTGCAAATGGAATAGACAACAGATGGAAATTATTGGCAATTATCAAGACACCCTCAATAAAGGAGTCATTCTGCAGGTGGGGACCACAGACCACATCTCGGTACCAATGCTTTCTGGCTGATGTTTTGGTCACTTTTGAATGTTGGTTGTGCTTTCACACTTGTGGTAGCATGAGACTGACTCTACAACCCACACAAGTGGCTCAGGTAGTGCAGCTCATCCAGGATGGCACATCAATGCGAGCTGAAGGTTTGCTGTGTCTGTCAACGTAGTGTCCAGAGGCTGGAGGCGCTACCAGGAGAGAGGCCAGTATACCAGGAGACATGGAGGGGGCCGTAGGAGGGCAACAACCCAGCAGCAGGACCGCTACCTCTGCCTGTGTGCAAGAAGGAACAGGAGGAGCACTGCCAGAGCCCTGCAAAATGACCTCCAGCAGGCCACAAATGTTCATGTGTCTGCACAAATGGTTAGAAACCGACACCAAGAGGATGGTCTGAGTGCCTGACGTCCACAGATGGGGTTGTGCTCACAGCTCAACACCATGCAGGATGCTTGGCATTTGCCACAGACCAGGATTGGCAATTCGCCACTGGCGCCCTGTACTTTTCAGATGAAAGAAGGCTCACACTGAGCACATGTGACAGACGTGAGAGTCTGGAGACGCCGTGGAGAGCAATCTGCTTCCTGCAACATCCCTCAGCATGACTGGTTTGGCAGTGGATCAGTAATGGTGTGGGGTGGCATTTCTTTGGAGGGCCGCACAGCCCTCCATGTGCTCGCCAGAGGTAGCCTGACTGCCATTAGGTACCGAGATGAGATCCTCAGGCCCCTTGTGAGACCATATGCTGGTGCGGTTGGCCCTGGGTTCCTCCTAATGCAGGACAATGCCAGACCTCATGTGGCTTGAGTGTGTCAGCAGTTCCTGCAAGATGAAGGCATTGAAGCTATGGACTGGCCCGCCCATACCCGACTACACATCTGGGACATGTCTCGCACCATCCACCAACGACACGTTGCACCACAGACTGTCCAGGAGTTGGCGGATGCTTTAGTCCAGGTCTGGGAGATCCCTCAGACCATCCACCGCCTCTCATCAGGAGCAGGCCCAGGCGTTGTAGGGAGGTCATACAGGCACGTGGAGGCCACACACACAATACTGAGCATCATTTCCTTGTCTTGAGCCATTTCCACTGAAGTTGGAACAGCCTGTAACTTCATTTTCCACTTTGATTTTGAGCATCATTCCAACTCCAGACCTCCGTGGAATATTTGCGTTGATCATTTTTAGGTTTTAGTGTTCCCTTTATTTTTTTTGAGCAGTGTATATGAGTTTCACTTTTTGTATTGAAGAACTGAAATAAATGAAGTTTTTGATGATATTCTAGTTTTGTGAGAAGCACCTGTATACTTCACCAGTACTTGTCAGTCATCAGACCAGGAAACAAATGTGAAGACTTGCAGGAAAGCATCAAGAATCTGGGGCCACCATTGACTGCTCAAAGCAGATTTGCTTTCTGCACAGCACACAAGGTTTCTCCTGACCTTGTATAACTCCTTATACCTCGGTTATTTCCAGAGCTACGATCACCATTCTGCTCCTGTTTGGATCACAATGAATGCAGCAAAAGTCCCAAACCCCCCAGTACATTCTGGTGGTCCGCATCAGACTGATATATCTTAGACGATTCACGGTCCTCCTGCCCCAGAAACAGTCTAAGGCTATGAAGACGTGATAAGGGACAGCAGAGGACATCAGGTTGGCGCTTGGCTACTCCACGTATTTTTAGCTACAGTGATATGGGACACAGAAGACCTACTTTCTGAGGCCCAGGAGCTGCACAGTCCCCCACGCGTAGAAGCCAGAGCAGAGGCTCAATAGGTCTGCAGAATTCAGAGTAGATTGATATCTGAGCATCGGGGACTCCTGGTGCAGGGAGACCGGCCATCGCTGTGCTGCCCTCGTTGTGCCGGGCCTGCAGACATGGGAGCCTCTCTACAGTCATGGCCAGAAGTTTTGAGAATGACACAAAAATTATATTTTCACATGATCTGCTGCCCTCTGGTTTTATTAGTGTTTGTCTGGTGTTTATATCACATACAGAAATATAATTGCAATCATATTATGAGTACCAATAGGTTATATTGACAGTTAGAATGAGTTAATGCAGCAAGTCAATATTTGCAGTGTTGACCCTTCTTCAAGACCTCTGAAATTCTCCCTGGCATGCTCTCAATCAACTTCTGGGCCAAATCCTGACTGATAGCAGTCCATTCTTGCATAATCAATGCTTGCATTTTGCCAGAATTTGTTGGTTTTTGTTTGTCCACCCGTCTCTTGATGATTGACCACAAGTTCTCAATGGGATTAAGATCTGGGGAGTTTCCAGGCCCTGGACCCAAAATCTCTATGTTTTGTTCCATGAGCCATTTAGTTATCACCTTTGCTTTATGGCAAGGTGCTCCATCATGCTGGAAAAGGCATTGTTGGGCGCCAAACTGCTCTTGGACGGTTGGGAGAAGTTGCTCTTGGAGGACATTCTGGTACCATTCTTTATTCATGGCTGTGTTTTTAGGCCGATTCCCTTGGCTGAGAAGCAACCCCACACATGAATGGTTTCAGGATGCTTTACAGTTGGCATGAGACAAGACTGGTGGTAGCGCTCACCTCTTCTTCTCCGAATAAGCTGTTTTCCAGATGTCCCAAACAATCGAAAAGGGGATTCATCAGAGAAAATGACTTTGCTTCAGTCCTCAGCAGTCCACTCCCTGTACCTTTTGCAGAATATCAGTCGGTCCCTGAGTTTTTTTTCTGGAGAGAAGTGGCTTCTTTGCTACCCTCCTTGAAACCAGGCCTTGCTCAAAGAGTCTCCACCTCACAGTGCGTGCAGAAGCACTCCCACCAGCCTGCTGCCATTCCTGAGCAAGCTCGGCACTGCTGGTAGTCCGATCCCGCAGCTGAAACAGTTTTAAGATATGGTCCTGGCGCTTGCTGGTCTTTCTTGGGCGCCCTGGAGCCTTTTTGACAACAATGGAAGCTCTCTCCTTGAAGTTCTTGATGATGCGATAGATTGTTGACTGAGGTGCCATCTTTGTAGCTGCGATACTCTTCCCTGTTAGGCCATTTTTGTGCAGTGCAATGATGGCTGCACGTGTTTCTTTAGAGATAACCATGGTTAACTGAAGAGAAACAATGATACCAAGCACCAGCCTCCTTTTAAAGTGTCCAGTGATGTCATTCTTACTTAATCATGACTGATTGATCCATTAACGCAGGTGTGGGTGTTGATGAGGACAGCGCTAGCAATCAATCAATAAAACGATGTTAGCTGCTCCTTTTAAGGCAGGACTGCAATGATGTTGAAATGTGTTTTGGGGGTTAAAGTTCATTTTCTGGGCAAATATTGACTTTGCAAGTACAGTAATTGCTGTTAAGCTGATCACTCTGACATTCAGGAGTATATGCAAATTGCCATTAGAAAAAATGAAGCAGTAGACTTTGGAAAAATTAATATTTGTCTCAGTCTCAAAACTTTTGGCCATGACTGTACACACAGGATTTGTCTCATTGCACTGGTGTAATGGACACTACCGGAATACTTACCTCCCCCTGGAGACCTGGGACGCCCCTTGTCCACACAGGTGGATTCCTTCCTGTTTTTTACGTCAGCAATACGCAGCGTCCACGATGTCAATACTCCGGCACATGGGGGGGGGGGGGGCTGGGGTGCTCCAGATCACTGACGGGTCCACAATTAGGTTGTTTCCAGGCGCGGATGGTAATGATGAAGACAGGACAGCAGAGGTCACAGAACAATAGTGAGGATGATACTATCACTCCCACTGCAGGAGATTCTTCCATCTTGATCCCACAGAGGAGCTGCCCCTATTGGGACCTGACTGCTAAAACTTCCGTTACCTCTGCGGCCTCCTGCCCCCTTCCCCAATATGTACCCTGACACAAACAGTATGGGAGGCAGCTTCCTCCTATAGCCCCAATGACGAGAATACCGTGGGTTCCGAGAACAGATCTCGTTGGGACCAGAATGATGAAAACTACACACCCTGTGCTGTACGGAAATCTCTGCTAAGCTCCGGCGGGGTCTGGCCCATCTACGGACCCCATTACCACCCTTATAACTGAACCATACAGACATCTACATATGGCACAAGGGGCAGAATACAGATGGTCTCTGCTGTGCCACGGGAACCCTGGCGACACGTACCCTGCACAACGGCGTACTGCCCCACTGCTGATGACAGGCGAAATTCTCAAAAATAAATAATTTTATTCTGGATTCTCACTTCTTGTACATTCTGGATCAGCAGACGACGGGTCTCGCGTCACCGTACCTGCGGGAGCACCGGAAGCAACACACCGACAGAGGGCGAGCGAGAGGAGCAAGGTATAAGGGAAGGGACAGGCTCACACACAGCAGAGAAGTGAGGGCACAAGGCCGTAGGGTCCATCCTGGCCGCACCCCCCCCAGACGCTGACAATCTCAGCTGGAGTGCACAGACCCTCCTCCTCACCGAGGCTTAGAGCCACCATCCGGGTAATCGGATCCATCTAATCCCTACGATCTTGATGGCTAAAGGTGTGAGAAGTAGTGCGGCACAGAGAGGGCGCCTGTCTGTCCTCCACCGGCGGCATCAGTCAAAGCCGTGCCAGTCACTCTGCTCAGAGTCGTACTCCGTCTCGGCCCCGACACATCGCACTCCCTCCAGTAGCATCGGAGTGCCGTGATGGCGGTCTGCAACAAGAAGAGGAAGAGACAGGTGAGCTAGGCAAAGAAGGAAGGGACGGGGCGAGCAGAGCAAGGAAGGGACGGGGCGAGCAGAGCAAGGAAGGGACGGGGCGAGCAGAGCAAGGAAGGGACGGGGCGAGCAGAGCAAGGAAGGGACGGGGCGAGCAGAGCAAGGAAGGGACGGGGCGAGCAGAGCAAGGAAGGGACGGGGCGAGCAGAGCAAGGAAGGGACGGGGCGAGCAGAGCAAGGAAGGGACGGGGCGAGCAGAGCAAGGAAGGGACGGGGCGAGCAGAGCAAGGAAGGGACGGGGCGAGCAGAGCAAGGAAGGGACGGGGCGAGCAGAGCAAGGAAGGGACGGGGCGAGCAGAGCAAGGAAGGGACGGGGCGAGCAGAGCAAGGAAGGGACGGGGCGAGCAGAGCAAGGAAGGGACGGGGCGAGCAGAGCAAGGAAGGAAAGGACGGGAAGGGGAGGAAAGGATGGGGAGAGAGGAAGGAAAACACATGAACGTTCGGTTGAGGAGAGCATCCATGTGTATCGTGAGGGTCATGAAAGTTAGTCATTCACATATAATGTATGGGCACCTAATGAAATAGTGTCAGATCAATACACTCTGGCTGATGTAGAACTACCAGAACCAGCATGTATTGTGTGGTAGGAGGACCACCACTTTCTTCGGTCAGACCATTAAAGTATTGGTTTATCATGAACCAGACAGATCCTGCGTTCTGTCACATAAATAATAAGATCCCAGATCTCACAACTGCAATGTACATGTCACGGTTCCACCCCTCAGTGTGTCTGGCATGCCGTTATTGACAGCTCAGCCATCCAACATCTGTTAACAGGGTGCGCTGAAGCTGTCGATGTGTTTGACAGCTCAACTGTTCTATCTGAGACTGGGAGGCGCTGGCTGTCTCTAAGTGTTCATTAACCCAGGTGCTTGCCATGCTCCTTAGCTGAGCTGTTTCTTCCAGACCTCTGCCAGATGAACATTCAGCTAGTGTGGTTTGTTTCCTGGCGTTCTATATGTTGATCTTTCATTGCCTGACCTTGGACCTCATTCTGACCATCCATCTGTGTAACCCCCTTCTGATCTGATCCGCAACCTCCAGTTATTCTGACCTCAGAATGTTACCTGAATACGCTCGTCTCTTCCTTCTGTTTATGACATCCCCCCCCCCCCCCCCACCGGCTTCTGACCTTTAACTCCTTGACTATCCTGATTCACGGGTTGGCCGTGAGAAGTGACTAGCGTCACATTGTGTCTGGCCAATACATTTTTCTTTTTAGCCAGTATGGAGCCTGTTCACACGCTTTGTAACCAGGTGGCGATTTTGACGCAGATGACTCAGGATCTGGCTAGGGGGACCGTCACACTATACGATTTACCTACGATCACGACCAGCGATACGACCTGGCCGTGATCGTAGGTAAATCGTAGTGTGGTCGCTGGAGAGCTGTCACACAGACAGCTCTCCAGCGACCAACGATGCCGAGGTCCCCAGGTAACCAGGGTAAACATCGGGTTACTAAGCGCAGGACCGTGCTTAGTAACCCGATGTTTACCCTGGTTACCAGCGTAAAAAAAAAAACAAACAGCACATACTTACATTCTGGTGTCCGTCAGGTCCCTTGCCGTCTGCTTCCCGCACTCACTGCCGGCCGTAAAGTGAAAGTGAAAGTACAGCATACGTCACCGCTGTGCTCTGCTTTCACTTTACGGCCGGCAGTCAGTGAGTGCGGGAAGCAGAGGGAAGCAGAAGGCAAGGGACCTGACGGACACCAGAATGTAAGTATGTGCTGTTTGTTTTTTTTTACATTTACGCTTGTAACCAGGGTAAACATCGTACAGAACAGGGTACAGAACCGCGCTTAGTAACCCGATGTTTACCCTGGTTACAAGCGAACGCATCGCTAGATCGGTGTCACACACACCGATCTAGCGATGCCAGCGGAAGATCCAGCGACGAAAGAATGTTCCATGCGATCTGCTACGACGTACGATTCTCAGCAGGATCCCTGATCGCTGCTGCGTGTCAGACACAGCGATATCGTATGGATATCGCTGGAACGTCACGAATCGTACCGTCGTAGCGATCGAAATGGGACTGTGTGACGGTACCCTAAGGAAGGGCAGAGTCTTAAGTCATCGCAATATCAGTTGCAGGATCTGAAATAATTTGATAAAGACAACCTACAGCCCTCCACCGCCAGCAGTGGCTGTAACGTCAGTACCCTCTGATGTAAAGTTGGTCTCTCCCAAACCTTTAATATCCAACCCTGATAAATTTTTGGGAGAGAAAGACCAGTTTATG
Source organism: Ranitomeya imitator (assembly GCF_032444005.1). Lineage (NCBI taxonomy): Eukaryota > Metazoa > Chordata > Amphibia > Anura > Dendrobatidae > Ranitomeya > Ranitomeya imitator. The sequence continues at coordinate 1,221,243,635 of NC_091282.1, read as the reverse complement.
GTATTCAGGGAGAGATGTAGGTTATTTTTTACCCTGCACCCCCGGTCGTCAGGGTAGGAGTTCCAGTAGGTGGGAATAATCATGTCCCTACTGCGAGGAGGTCCTCAGACTTGAACATTTTCTTTGGCCCCAGAACAGTTTGCTTTTGACCCCTTTGACAGTTTAGGTCTGATATATGAAGAACCCAACAAAATCCAGGTAGCTGAGGCTAAGATTATGAACCTGGCACATGGGATAGGGAGTGGTCGCACAGCTGAGGACTACTGTATCGAGTGGTCCACCGAAGCTCTATGGAACAATGCTGCTCTCAGGTGCCAGTTCCAAAAAGGCCTTTTCAAAAACCTCAAGGATGCTCTGGTCCTTCATGACGTCCCTTGCTCTCTGGTGGATGCAATGACTAAGGCCATACGAATAGACCGCAGAATCCACAAAAGACGCTGTGAACAGTAGGCAGCTCATTATACTTTACCAGAGCAGGTCCATTTATCCAAGATGGAACCATTAGAGGTTAGAGTTGCTGGTCTTCATTTTGCGGAGAGAAGATGTAGACAAGATCTTGGTCTGTCTATACTGTAGTCTCTCTGGACATTTTATTAAGAATTGCCCAACTCATTCTCAAGCTATCAAACGATCGGGAGAACATCTGAGTCTGAGTGACAGCCGAGGAGGTCACACAGACTCCCAGGTACCTTTTTCATCCTCTGATAAAGTACTGATGAATACGGTGTTAACATTGGCGTTCAATGACTGAGTCTGATGTTAACTTTATTGATTCAGGACTGGTTTTGAAGTTAGGGTAAGGAACAGTTTAGAAAGACCCATTCAAATCACCGCCCTTGACACGACTACCGGTACATTGGCTTAAAATTTGGGGAAGAGAGCAATGGTGGATTTCACTCTCCAAGCGGGAGCACTCCACTCTGAATCCAGCTCCTGTTTTGTGTTGGATAATTTACCTGCTTGCTTGGTACTGAAAGTTCCATGGTTGCAGATTCACAATCCAGTTATTAACGGAGGTCAGAAGGAGATTGTGAAATGGAGTCCCAATTGTTACAAGAAATGTCTAAAATAAAAAAAAAAAAAAAAAAAAAAAAAAAAAAAAACATACAAATCGTATGCTCCACTAGTCTGAAGGGTCTTCCAAGGTACCTGAAGGAATTCGGAGATGTTTAGAGATGAGCGAATATGTTCGGAACTGATCGCCAAATCCCTATTTGCCATATTGGTACTCTATTTGTGCCAAATTTATGCATGACGATAGTTTCCGAACATATTAGATCATTTCTACCCCCCATTAACGCCAATGGCATTCGGCGAATATTGCAAATACAATATTCCCTGGCGAAAAATTTGTTCAAGTCTAGAGATGTGTTCTTGGAAAAAGAGGCAGAGATACTACCTCCTCATCATCCCTACGATTGGGCCATTGACCTTAATCCTAGCGCCAGATTGCCTAAAGCTCGCCATTACAATATGTCAGGGCCTGAACGGACCGCCATGAAAGAATAGGTTATCAAAAGTTTAAGGAAGGGTCAGATCCGTCCTTCCTCCTCCCCTACAGCTGCTGGATTTTTCTTTGTTAAAAAGAAAGGTGGGGGTCTCTCCTTGCCTTGATTTCCGAGAACTTAACAAGATCATGGTTAAAAATACTGAGGACTTCCACTCACCCCCGACCTACATAATCAGCTTCTGGGCGCCAGGGTGTTTTCTAAACTTGATCTTAGAGGGTTCTACAATTTGATACACATCCAGAAGGGTGATGAGTGGAAAATGGCGTTTTTAACGTCTGAGGGTCTATTTGAAAACCTTGTCATGCCTTTCGAATTATCCAATGCACCTGCTGTGTTTCAGAATTTTATGAATTATATTTTCTCTGATTGCATTGGAAGATATATCGTGATTCACCTGGATGAGAGTCTAATATTCTCGCCAGATTTGGACACTCACCAGGAACAAGTCCGTGTCGGGTTACAGAGATTGAGGAAAATTTTTTTGTTTGCTAAATTAGATAAATCTGTTTTTTTCTGTTCTGGAAATTTTATTCTTGGTTTTTATCATGGACCCTGGAAAGGTGCAGGCCATAATTGATTGGGTTCAACCTCGAGATCTTAAAGGGACACGGTCACCTGAATTTGGAGGGAACAATCTTCAGCCATGGAGGCAATCTTGCCTTGCGCAGGCGTGTACTATGGAGGACAGAGAATGAACTTCAATCCAAGATTGCAGCCAGCATGCAGCCAGCGGGTAAGGAAAGGGTGAATCAAAAACCCCGCCTCCATGGCTGAAGATTGTTCCCTCCAAATCCAGGTGACAGTGTCCCTTTAAGGCTTTTCAGCATTTTCTAGGATTCGCCAACTATTATAGTAAAAAGTATCAAGGGGTTTTCTCAGATTGCTAAACCACTTACTGATCTTACATGTAAGTGGGCCGAATCTCAAGATTTGGTCACCGGGTGCTATCAGGGCTTTTGAAAGATTAAAAGTATTTTATGTCCGCACCCATTCTAATCCAACCTGATTTCCAAGAAACGTTAATTGTGGAATTGGCTCCACTGCCAACAGCAGAAAGACCAAGGACTCATTTGTCCATTAAGTTCATTACGGATTTGCCTCTGTCTGATGGGAAAACTGCTATCTGGGTGGTAGCTGATCAATTCGGCATTGACTTCTCATTTTCTTCTGCTTACCACCCTGAAACCAACGGTCAGACCGATAGGGCAAATCCATCTTTGGAACAAATTTTAAGGTCCTTTGTGGCAGCTCAGCAAGAGGACAGGTCTTTGTCTTTTTTACCTCTCGCTGAGTTTGCCTTTAACAGTCGAGTAAATGAATCGACCGGAACCTCACTGGTCTTCTGTAATTTTGGTTTTCATCCTCATTTTGGTGAATTTTCTAGAATTAGTTCTGAATTCCCTGGGGAGGAGGTTGCAGTGTAGAGAATTCGGGATGTCTGGAGGGAGGTTCAAAAGAATATTCGGACTACTCAAATTCTGAAAAAACGGAGGCCAATAGAAGATGTTTGGTGGGTTAAGATTGGGGATAAGGTTTGGTTGTCATCTAGGAACATTAAACCTAAAGTACTGTCGGTGAAGTTGGGTCCAAAGTTTATCGCTCCATATGAGATCGTAGAGGTGGTCAATCCGTTGGCATTTAGATGAAATCTTCCTCCATCCAGTTGCATCCCCAACGTATTCCATAAATCCCTATTAAAGGAGTTTGTCCCTTCTGCATTGTCTCCCTCATCCCTACCTCCTCCAGGTTCAGTAGGTGGCATGGAGTATGAGGTTCAGAGGGTTGTGGATTCTCTGAGGGTCCGTAACCCCCTCCAATACCTCATCCACTGGAGGGGATAAGGACCACAGGAGAGATCCTGGGCCCTGCTCAAAAAGTGAAGGCTGATCGGTTAGTCAGGGCCTTCCATCTATAATTTCCCAGGAAGTCTGGAGAACCGGTCTCACCCAAGAAGAGGGGGCACTACTACGGTTACACCCCTCAGTGTCTGGGATGCAGTTACAGACAGCACAGTCATCCAATCTGGTTCAGGGGTGTGCTGAAGCTGTCAGTGCGTTTATTGACAACTCAACTATCCAATCTAAGACTAGGAGGTGCTGGCTGTCTCCAAGTGTTCATTATCCCAGGTGATTGCCATGCTCCTTAACGGTTTCTTCCAGACCTCTGCCAGACATACATTCAGGTAGTGTTTTTTTTCCCTCTGTACCTTGAGCTCTGTATGTTGATATTTCGTTGCCCGACCTTGGACTTCGTTCTGACCATCCGTCTGTTTAACCCCGTCTGCTTTGATCCGCTATCCTCCTGGTATTCTGACCTCGGAACGTTACCTCACTATTCTTTTGTCTCTTCCTTCTGTTTATAACGTACCCTCCTGGCTTCTGACCTTGCTCTTCTTGACTATCCTGACTTACGGCTTGGCTGTGAAAAGTGACTAGTCACAGTACATAAACAAAACAAAGGGTGACCCCTCCCATTGCCCCTGGTCCACGTACAGTGGATCCCTCCCATCGGCCCCTGGTCCACGTACAGTGGATCCCTCCCATCGCCCCCGGCCCACGTACAGTGGATCCCTCCCATCGCCCCCGGCCCATGTACAGTGGATCACTTCCATCGCCCCCCAGCTCACATACTATACACTCACTATAAATGTGGTGATACGTCAAGGTCACTTTAGGGCGAGTGGAGTCACAGGACACGGAGCCGGAAGGGGCAGCAATGGACAGGTGGTAATCACATTTCAGGCTCGTCAGGGCCTCTACAGTAGGCTATTACACTAATGACCGTGGGGGGAGGAACTTACCCAGCACCCGCGCCTGCACCACCACCTTGACCAGAGTCTTGGCGCTCGTTTCGCTGGCCAGTACCATCTCTTCCCTTAGGACGCCTTCTTTATGAGCCGTGTACTCACATGTGATGCCGTGTCCTGTGGAGAAATGACGAGATCAGGCGAGAACCTGCAGCAACGGAGAGGCCTCCTGAGAATTCCAGTAACGGGAGGGTGAGACGGGTGAGAGGCAAGGGGGGAGCCGGCGGGCATTCTTAAGACCCCGTGGTAAAGCAATATGAGTGTACATATACCAACGGTATTCCACACCCGACGCCATCTCACCCCAGCACCATACACCCGCTGCCATCTCCCCCCTCCGGCATCATACACCCGCTGCCATCTCACCCCCCTCCAGCATCATACACCCGCTGCCATCTCCCCCCTCCATCATACACCCGCTGCCATCTCACCCCTCCTGCATCATACACCCGCTGCCATCTCCCCCCCTCCGGCATCATACACCCGCTGCCATCTCCCCCCCTCCGGCATCATACACCCGCTGCCATCACCCCCCTCCGGCATCATACACCCGCTGCCATCTCCCCCCTCCATCATACACCCGCTGCCATCTCCCCCCCTCCGGCATCATACACCCGCTGCCATCTCCCCCCCTCCGGCATCATACACCCGATGCCATCTCCCCCCTCCAGCATCATACACCCGATGCCATCTCCCCCCTCCAGCATCATACACCCGATGCCATCTCCCCCCTCCAGCATCATACACCCGATGCCATCTCCCCCCAGCATCATACACCCAATGCCATCTCCCCCCAGCATCATACACCCAATGCCATCTCCCCCCAGCATCATACACCTTTGCCTAATGCCATCCCCCCAGCATCATATACACGCGCCCAATGCCACCCCCCAGCATCATATACACGCGCCCGATGCCATTCCCCCAGCACCCAATGCTATCCCCCTCAACATCATACACCAGCACACAGTGCTATCCCCCCAGCATCATACACCCACACCCGAAGCCATCCTCACTGCTGATATCACCGTGTCATACATCATCGGTAACAATCCGGCGACCACAGCGGACTGTCTCCAGTTTCTAGAGCGCTGTTCCTTTAACAAGCAGAGATATTTGGTATTTTTATGCTCCCATCCGCTGTCACTGCAGAAATCAGCCTCATTCATCTGAAGAGATCACAATCTGCAGCTGGAAACGAGGACGAGCGGAACGCTGGGAACAGACGGCAGGAGAGAGACTGAGCACAGGAACATAGCCAAAGTAACAGGGCAGCAGGGAGCATCCGGTATACAAGGAGAGAGGTGGGGAGCAGGCGGTATATAAGGAGAGAGGTGGGGGACAGGCGAGGAGCAGCCGGTATACAAGGAGAGAGGTGGGGGACAGGTGAGGAGGAGGCGGTATACAAGGAGAGAGGTGGGGGACAGGCGAGGAGCAGCCGATATACAAGGAGAGAGGTGGGGAGCAGGCGGTATATAAGGAGAGAGGTGGGCGACAGGCGAGGAGGAGGCGGTATACAAGAAGAGAGGTGGGGGACAGGCGAGGAGCAGCCGGTATACAAGGAGAGAGGTGGGGAGCAGGCGGTATATAAGGAGAGAGGTGGGGAACAGGAGAGGAGCAGCCGATATACAAGGAGATAGGTGGGGGACAGGCGAGGAGGAGGCGGTATATAAGGAGAGAGGTGGGGAACAGGAGAGGAGCAGCCGATATACAAGGAGATAGGTGGGGGAAAGGCGAGGAGGAGGCGGTATACAAGGAGAGAGGAGGGGGACAGGCACGGAGGAGGCAGTATACAAAGAGAGGTGGGGAGCAGGCGAGGAGTAGGCAGTATACAAGGAGAGAGGTGGGGAGCAGGCGAGGAGGAGGCGGTATAAAAGGAAAGAGGTGGGGGACAAGCGAGGAGGAGGCGGTATACAAGGAGAAGTAGGGAGCAGGCGAGGAGGCGGCTATATACAAGGAGAAAGGTGGGGGACAGGAGAGGAGGAGGCAATATATAAGGAGAGAGGTGGGGAGCAGGCGAGGAGGCGGTATACAAGGAGAGAGGTGATGGACAGGCAAGGAGGAGGAGGCGGTATACAAGGCGAGAGGTGGGGGATAGGCGAGGAGGAGGCGATATACAAGGCGAGAGGTGGGGGACTGGCGAGGAAGAGGGGACATACAAGGCGAGAGGTGGGGAGCAGGCGAGGAGGCAGTATACAAGGAGAGAGGGGGGGAGCAGGCGAGGAGGCAGTATACAAGGAGAGAGGGGGGGAGCAGGCAGTATACAAGGAGAGGGGTGGGGGCAGGCGAGGAGGCGGTATACAAGGAGAGAGGTGGGGAGCAGGCGAGGAGGAGACGGCGGTATACAAGGAGAGAGGTGGGGGGCAGGTGAGGAGGCGGTACACAAGGAAAGGGGTGGGGAGCAGGCGAGGAGGAGGCGGTATACAAGGAGAGAGGTGGGGGGCAGGCGAGGAGGCGGTATACAAGGAGAGGGGTGGGGAGCAGGCGAGGAGGCGGTATACAAGGAGAGGGGTGGGGAGCAGGCGAGGAGGCGGTATACAAGGAGAGGGGTGGGGAGCAGGCGAGGAGGAGGCAGTATTGAAGGAGAGAGGTGGAGAGCAGGCGAGGAGGAGGCGGTATACAAGAGAGGTGGGGAGCAGGCAGGATACAAGGAGAGAGGTGAGGGCAGGCGAGGAGGCGGTATACAAGGAGAGAGCGAGGAGGAGACGGCGGTATACAAGGAGAGAGGTGGGGGGGCAGGCGAGGAGGCGGTATACAAGGAGAGGGGTGGGGAGCAGGCGAGGAGGAGGCAGTATTCAAGGAGAGAGGTCGGGAGCAGGCGAGGAGGAGGCGGTATACAAGGAGAGAGCGAGGAGGAGATGGCGGTATACAAGAAGAGAGCGAGGAGGAGACGGCGGTATACAAGAAGAGAGCGAGGAGGAGACGGCGGTATACAAGGAGAGAGGTGGGGAGCAGGTGAGGAGATGGTATACAAGGAGAGGGGTGGGGAGCAGGTGAGGAGGCGTTATACAAGGAGAAAGGTGGGGGCAGGCGAGGAGGAGGAGGCGGTATACAAGGAGAGAGGTGGGGAGCAGGTGAGGAGGAGGAGGTGGTATACAAGGAGAGGGGTGGGGAGCAGGTGAGGAGGCGTTATACAAGGAGAGAGGTGGGGGCAGGCGAGGAGGAGGAGGCGGTATACAAGGAGAGAGCGAGGAGGAGACGGCGCTATACAAGGAGAGAGGTGGGGAGCAGGTGAGGAGGTGGTATACAAGGAGAGGGGTGGGGAGCAGGTGAGGAGGCGTTATACAAGGAGAAAGGTGGGGGCAGGCGAGGAGGAGGAGGCGGTATACAAGGAGAGAGGTGGGGGGCAGGCGAGGAGGCGGTATACAAGGAGAGGGGTGGGGAGCAGGCGAGGAGGCGGTATACAAGGAGAGGGGTGGGGAGCAGGCGAGGAGGAGGCAGTATACAAGTAGAGTTGTGGGGGGCAGGCAAAGAGGAGGAGGCGGTATACAAGGATAGAGGTGGGGAGCAGGCGAGGAGGAGGCAGTATTGAAGGAGAGAGGTGGAGAGCAGGCGAGGAGGAGGCGGTATACAAGAGAGGTGGGGAGCAGGCAGGATACAAGGAGAGAGGTCGGGAGCAGGCGAGGAGGAGGCGGTATACAAGGAGAGAGCGAGGAGGAGACGGCGGTATACAAGAGAGCGATGAGGAGACGGTGGTATACAAGGAGAGAGGTGGGGAGCAGGTGAGGAGGTGGTATACAAGGAGAGGGGTGGGGAGCAGGTGAGGAGGCGTTATACAAGGAGAAAGGTGGGGGCAGGCGAGGAGGAGGCGGTATACAAGGAGAGAGGTGGGGAGCAGGTGAGGAGGAGGCGGTGGTATACAAGGAGAGGGGTGGGGAGCAGGCGAGGAGGAGGAGGCGGTATACAAGGAGAGGGGTGGGGAGCAGATGAGGAGGCGTTATACAAGGAGAGAGGTGGGGGCAGGCGAGGAGGAGGAGGCGGTATACAAGGAGAGAGGTGGGGAGCAGGTGAGGAGGTGTTATGTAAGAGGAGAAGTGGTTGGGGCAGCGAGGAGGAGGAGGCGGTATACAAGGAGAGAGGTGGGGGACAGGCGAGGAGGAGGCGGTATACAAGGAGAGAGGTTGGGGCAGGCGATACAAGGAGAGGAGGTTGGGGGCAGGCGAAGAGGCGGTATACAAGGAGAGAGGTGGGTGGCAGCCGGGGAGGAGGAGGCGGTATATAAGGAGTGGGGTCATCCAGTCATTTATGTAACAAGCCCACTCATTTCCAGAAAGTGATGTACAGAGTCGTTAATCTCCTAACTGGAAAGTGGAAGAAATCACAGATTTCATACGACTGCGAAAAAGTCAATATCCTATTACGGTATGTTTTCAGGCACGGTGCCCCCCATCCTGTATGACTCCCCCGGAGACATGCCATCTGCCAGCACTGAGCCGCTATGGGGCGATCGGGAAGTTGTAGGGGCTCCTGAGATTTCCCTTTGGATGTCAAGGTCACGCTGGTACAGTAAGACAGCAGTGGAGAGACGGCGCAGGGCGAGGGTGGAGGACCCCCGCAGGGCGAGGGTGAAGGACCCCCACAGTCCTTGGGGTGGAGGCACAATGACTTTACAATTGTGTCAGGGTTGATACAAAAACTAAATGCAGAGACTTGGGCAGTGGGCGGCAGCTCCAGACAGGCAATAATTCACTTACTTTCCCATTTGCCGCTGAGTGCAGATTCTCTAATGAGTCTGTAAATGTCTGAGAGCGGATCCCCGCACCGCAGTCATTACTGTACACGATGAGACGGAGGCAAGGTGTCCATCACTGACCACTATACGACTACACCCACATCATCCCCCCAAAGGGCCACATACAAGACTATGGGGCTGTCAGGAGCCCTACAACTTAAAGTGGAGGCTCTGACCAATAGCAGATCTGTGCCCCCAATAGAAGACAGCGTCTCGCCCCGGTCACTGTCCACAATCAGAGGAGTCAGCAGCGGCTGGTCATGGACTGGGATCATCCCTGGATAATGAGAACCAGAACCCTCATCCTACAGCAAGCACAAGCCAAAACAGACCCACCCCGAGGGTGAGACGCCCACACATTTCTCTAATGGAGTACATCATTCGCCTGTAGCTTGCCCAGCTCTGGGGTCGCACATCACAGTCCATCCCGACTGCCGGTGAAGACTCCGGAGGTCGGTGTGCGGCTCTGCGCATCTTCACCGGATGCCGGAATGAACAACTGCTAACAGCACGGACTATGGACTCAGAAATATCTCCCGGCTGCGGGACCGATGACATACGGGTGATGTGTGAAGATTTATTGTAATGTGGTGGCTGCTTCTCAACGATACCCATGCTCTTTATTTAGCTCCATGCTGCTTTGTCTGGAGGAGAGGCCCATTGAACACGGTGCTGGTGTCCGTCGTTATCACAGTCGTGAGTTTACTTGTTTCTGGTGGAGCTGTCGGGGCTCAGTGGGCATCACCTCAATGCAGATCTTCCGTCTATATTCAGTCCTTACAACATATCTGCTGGTGGAGCTGCGGGGTCGGGGCTCAGTGGGCATCACCACAATGCAGATCTCCCCCTTCTCAGTGCTCCCCTCTATATTCAGTCCTTCTCTCTAACATATCTGCTGGTGGAGCTGCGGGGTCGGGGCTCAGTGGGCATCACCACAATGCAGATCTCCCCCTTCTCAGTGCTCCCCTCTATATTCAGTCCTTCTCTCTAACACATCTGCTGGTGGAGCTGCGGGGTCGGGGCTCAGTGGGCATCACCACAATGCAGATCTCCCCCTTTTCAGTGCTCCTCTATATTCAGTCCTTCTCTCTAACATATCTGCTGGTGGAGCTGTCGGGGCTCAGTGGGCATCACCACAATGCAGATCTCCTCCTTCTCAGTGCTCCTCTATATTCAGTCCTTCTCTCTAACATATCTGCTGGTGGAGCTGTGGGGTCGGGGCTCAGTGGGCATCACCACAATGCAGATCTCCTCCTTCTCAGTGCTCCTGTCTATATTCAGTCCTTCTCTCACACATCTGTTGGTGGAGCTGCGGGGTCGGAGCTCAGTGGGCATCACCACAATGCAGATCTCCCCCTTTTCAGTGCTCCTCTATATTCAGTCCTTCTCTCTAACATATCTGCTGGTGGAGCTGCGGGGTCGGGGCTCAGTGGGCATCACCACAATGCAGATCTCCTCCTTCTCAGTGCTCCTCTATATTCAGTCCTTCTCTCACACATCTGCTGGTGGAGCTGCGGGGTCGGGGCTCTGTGGGCATCACCACAATGCAGATCTCCTCCTTCTCAGTGCTCCTCTATATTCAGTCCTTCTCTCTAACATATCTGTTGGTGGAGCTGCGGGGTCGGGGCTCAGTGGGCATCACCTCAATGCAGATCTCCCCCTTTTCAGTGCTCCCGACTATATTCAGTCCTTCTCTCTAACATATCTGCTGGTGGAGCTGCGGGGTCGGGGCTCAGTGGGCATCACCACAATGCAGATCTCCCCCTTCTCAGTGCTCCCCTCTATATTCAGTCCTTCTCTCTAACACATCTGCTGGTGGAGCTGCGGGGTCGGGGCTCAGTGGGCATCACCACAATGCAGATCTCCCCCTTTTCAGTGCTCCTCTATATTCAGTCCTTCTCTCTAACATATCTGCTGGTGGAGCTGTCGGGGCTCAGTGGGCATCACCACAATGCAGATCTCCTCCTTCTCAGTGCTCCTGTCTATATTCAGTCCTTCTCTCACACATCTGTTGGTGGAGCTGCGGGGTCGGAGCTCAGTGGGCATCACCACAATGCAGATCTCCCCCTTTTCAGTGCTCCTCTATATTCAGTCCTTCTCTCTAACATATCTGCTGGTGGAGCTGCGGGGTCGGGGCTCAGTGGGCATCACCACAATGCAGATCTCCTCCTTCTCAGTGCTCCTCTATATTCAGTCCTTCTCTCTAACATATCTGTTGGTGGAGCTGCGGGGTCGGGGCTCTGTGGGCATCACCACAATGCAGATCTCCTCCTTCTCAGTGCTCCTCTATATTCAGTCCTTCTCTCTCACACATCTGCTGGTGGAGCTGCGGGGTCGGGGCTCAGTGGGCATCACCACAATGCAGATCTCCTCCTTCTCAGTGCTCCTCTATATTCAGTCCTTCTCTCTAACATATCTGTTGGTGGAGCTGCGGGGTCGGGGCTCAGTGGGCATCACCACAATGCAGATCTCCTCCTTCTCAGTGCTCCCCTCTATATTCAGTCCTTCTCTCTCACACATCTGCTGGTGGAGCTGCGGGGTCGGGGCTCAGTGGGCATCACCTCAATGCAGATCTCCCCCTTCTCAGTGCTCTTGTCTATATTCAGTCCTTCTCTCACACATCTGCTGGTGGAGCTGCGGGGTCAGGGCTCTGTGGGCATCACCACAATGCAGATCTCCTCCTTCTCAGTGCTCCTCTATATTCAGTCCTTCTCTCTAACATATCTGTTGGTGGAGCTGCGGGGTCGGGGCTCAGTGGGCATCACCTCAATGCAGATCTCCCCCTTTTCAGTGCTCCCGACTATATTCAGTCCTTCTCTCTCACACATCTGCTGGTGGAGCTGCGGGGTCGGGGCTCAGTGGGCATCACCACAATGCAGATCTCCTTCTCAGTGCTCCTCTATATTCAGTCCTTCTCTCTAACATATCTGCTGGTGGAGCTGCGGGGTCGGGGCTCAGTGGGCATCACCTCAATGCAGATCTCCCCCTTCTCAGTGCTCTTGTCTATATTCAGTCCTTCTCTCACACATCTGCTGGTGGAGCTGCGGGGTCAGGGCTCAGTGGGCATCACCTCAATGCAGATCTCCCCCTTCTCAGTGCTCTTGTCTATATTCAGTCCTTCTCTCACACATCTGCTGGTGGAGCTGCGGGGTCGGGGCTCAGTGGGCATCACCACAATGCAGATCTCCTCCTTCTCAGTGCTCCTCTATATTCAGTCCTTCTCTCTAACATATCTGCTGGTGGAGCTGCGGGGTCGGGGCTCAGTGGGCATCACCACAATGCAGATCTCCCCCTTCTCAGTGCTCCCCTCTATATTCAGTCCTTCTCTCTAACATATCTGTTGGTGGAGCTGCGGGGTCGGGGCTCAGTGGGCATCACCACAATGCAGATCTCCCCCTTCTCAGTGCTCCCCTCTATATTCAGTCCTTCTCTCTAACATATCTGCTGGTGGAGCTGCGGGGTCGGGGCTCAGTGGGCATCACCACAATGCAGATCTCCTCCTTCTCAGTGCTCCTCTATATTCAGTCCTTCTCTCTAACATATCTGCTGGTGGAGCTGCGGGGTCGGGGCTCAGTGGGCATCACCACAATGCAGATCTCCTCCTTCTCAGTGCTCCTCTATATTCAGTCCTTCTCTCTAACATATCTGTTGGTGGAGCTGCGGGGTCGGGGCTCAGTGGGCATCACCACAATGCAGATCTCCTCCTTCTCAGTGCTCCTCTATATTCAGTCCTTCTCTCTAACATATCTGTTGGTGGAGCTGCGGGGTCGGGGCTCAGTGGGCATCACCACAATGCAGATCTCCCCCTTTCCAGTACCAAGGCTTATACTCATTCCTTCCCTCTGATATCAGTGGGCACCATGTGACGCGACCCCTCTCCACTCACTGACCCACCTTATATTTGAGTCTTCACAAAGCATCACACAGGGAATGATTGCAGTCAGTGACTACGGAGACACATAGCTCTGCCTCGGAGCTGCGGACACTAAACAGGAGGAGATTAATCATGGAGATTGGCAGCTGAAGGGGGCCTGAGGACAGACACCTATTGGTAACTATAATCTGTCAGTATAAGCAGGCCCCCGGCAATGTCTGAGGATCTACAGCCTGCAGGTCTGAACGGTGCCCACCCGGGGATAGAGGACAGCGTGCTTTCACACCAGACAGTGCATTCCCTGCGCCCTTAGTAGTGTGCATGCCCACGGGGGCCGCAGCCGCGCACATTACTCAGGATAGTCAGCAATTACTTGTTACTCAGACCCGAGGGGCTTTTCTTTTTTGCTCAATTCCCCCTGCTGGAGTGGTTATTATAAAGTGGGCCACGTATCGGGGGTTACTAAATCATCATCTCACCGGCATCCGGTGACAGATCACAGCAGTTGTTGGTTACTTAAAGTGAAAACCTTGCTTAAAGGCAACACAACACCGTCCCTTTAAATGATTAATCCTGGGTTCCATGCAGGGACTGCAAAGCTTAACCTGTAACATGCCAGAATGGCCTTGTCACAGAGCGACACCATCAGCACCCCAAACCAATGACAACACCCTGCTCACAGCTGAGGGCTCGTTACAATGTGCAAGTGCATGCAATCACTTAGGACTTGTGCGCCTGCTGCCTTCAGCACAGAGGGGCTTCAATCTACAAACGTCAGCAAAGGAAGTATTCACTGACTGCAAGCAAAGCAGCGGTAAGAGCCCGGGAGTACGCTAAGCAAGGGTTAATCATATGCCCAGTGCTGCCCCCACCTGGCCGCAGACCCCCAGATGTCTCACATGTTGTCTCTGGAGGGTACATGGTCTACGGCAGCCCGCATGGGTGGTGACGGAGGATGTCTCACCTTCAGGCAGGGTGGTGATGGCCGTCACTCTGAGGTTCAGGTTAGGAAGAGGAACAGCACAGATATTCCGGCCAAGACGCTGCACCGCCGGCAACGTGAATGAGATCTCGTACTTGTGGAGGATCTTCAGAAAGCCGACCTGCAGAGGAAAGAAGGCAAGAAACAAACACGGAAGGCAAGGAGAGAAGGTCGGAAGGCAAGGAGAGAAGGTCGGAAGGCAAGGAGAGAAGGTCGGAAGGCAAGGAGAGAAGGTCGGAAGGCAAGGAGAGAAGGTCGGAAGGCAAGGAGAGAAGGTCGGAAGGCAAGGAGAGAAGGTCGGAAGGCAAGGAGAGAAGGTCGGAAGGCAAGGAGAGAAGGGCGGAAGGCAAGGAGAGAAGGGCGGAAGGCAAGGAGAGAAGGGCGGAAGGCAAGGAGAGGAGAGCGGAAGGCAAGAGAGAAGGGCGGAAGGCAAGAGAGGAGGGCGGAAGGCAAGAGAGAAGGGCGGAAGGCAAGAGAGAAGGGCGGAAGGCAAGAGAGAAGGGCGGAAGGCAAGAGAGAAGGGCGGAAGGCAAGAGAGAAGGGCGGAAGGCAAGAGAGAAGGGCGGAAGGCAAGAGAGAAGGGCGGAAGGCAAGAGAGAAGGGCGGAAGGCAAGAGAGAAGGGCGGAAGGCAAGAGAGAAGGGCGGAAGGCAAGAGAAGAGCGGAAGGCAAGAGAGAAGAGCGGAAGGCAAGAGAGAAGAGCGGAAGGCAAGAGAGAAGAGCGGAAGGCAAGAGAGAAGAGCGGAAGGCAAGAGAGAAGAGCGGAAGGCAAGAGAGAAGGGCGGAAGGCAAGAGAGAAGAGCGGAAGGCAAGAGAGAGGGGCGGGAAAAAAGGAGAAAGAAACAAGGAGGAAAAAGGGAGGGAAGGAGATGGCAAGTGAGTCAGATAAGACGTTCCAAGCCATCTAGAAAGTGAACGTTGGGCATAGGGCCGCACCGCACCCACATCACCAATTGGGGAACACTTGGACACATACAACAATTCTGAGTGTTTCCATCTCCTCCCCAGCCGGGGCTGCAGCGTCCGCACATTCCCAGATGGCGTCTTGTGGGAAGTTGTGTGGGACGTAAGCGAGGAGCGATCATCTCCTGCCATCATCCCACAGATGTACTGGGCAGTGATGGGATAGTGAACATGTACACTGACCGAGCAGCCAAGGGTTAATGTGTCTGCCCAATACTTCGGCATCATGGCACAATGCCCGCACCAACAGAGGCTGCGATTAATGAGCATTTCCAGGATGCCGCGCGCTCGGCTCTGCTGTAATCTCCCCTAATAGGATAATCAGCTCCGAACAACACACAGAGGCGTCAGCAGGAGACCAGCGAAGGCTCGGATACAGCGCCGAGGTGTACACCGGTACCACCGGCACCAAGGACTGTACACTGGACCCGCCTCGGAAGCCCCCCACACCCGGGAAGACAGGGACCCCCGCACGCCCCATCCCCAGGAGGACGTCCTCCCGACCCGTCTCTGCTGTCAGTCACTTGTACCTTGACTAAGTAATGGCCGTCGTCTTCCCGAGAGACCATCACCACCGAGTCGTGGAGCTTCTCCTCAAAGTGCACGTGGCTGTGGGACCCCTCCCCAGAGAGGCCGGCGGCGAAGCGCACACCCGACACTTTGGGTTTCGCTCCTGGAGAGGAAATAAACAACTAATCAGGTTATCGGGGGCCACAACATACAGGGACACAGAGCGCAAGACACCTGTGGTGCCCCCCGCAGACGGAGCTGTGATAACAGGGGAAGTTCGGTCTTACCCAGTGATCGGACATGGACTGGGGGGCTCTGTGCTCACATTACAGCGGCTGCTCAGTGACCCCCCATTAGGACGGTGGATGAGGCCCCTTGGAGGATGTGGAGCTCGGATACGTGTAATCCCAGCAGGCGGAGGACTGAGCGGAGCAGACACTACGGGGGGCTCAGGACACCGGTAATGACACACATGAAGGAGACCACCTCACCTTTCTTAGCTGCAGCCATCGATCGCACAGGAGAAACCTTCCAGTCCGTCAGAAGTCGGTGCCCATTGTGGCCACGCGCCTGTACCTGAGAAAACACAGGGGTGAGCGGAGGGACGGGACCCCTCTACAGCGGTAGATGTACGGTGTCAGCTGCACCCGGGGATCTATCTGCCCTGACTGGGTGGTCCGGACCCATGGCATGACGTGGCGAGGATGCGATACCAGGTAACTGTGGGAGCCACCGGGCAGAGGGACAGGGATCTGCCATAGGCCCAGGACGTGCCGCTGACGGGTGTTACCCTCCAACCTGCAGAAGTATGGACACCAGCTCCCTACCCTGCGCCATCTGACGCTAAAGTCCTGAATGGCGCCATCCGACAACAGTGACCGCCAAGGTGACTGAAAGCTCTGAAATGGCACATGAAGGACATCCTTAGCCCACCCGGGCCGAGCGCAGGAGAAGCGGCACAAGCTCCAGAGCAGACACAGAAGAGCCACTGCCGCATCATGGAGTCCGACCACAACCCGTCAGATCACCTCCACCACCCCCACTGCCCTGTGCCAGCCGGGGAGCGATGCCCTGCACCAGTGCAGCCGCTGCACCCAGCTCCAGGACACCTCCCTGCATCGCCAGCTGTCACCCCGGGTAATGGGGGAGATGTCCTGCACCAGTGCACCCACTGCACCCAGCTCCAGGACACCTCCCTGCATCGCCAGCTGTCACCCCGGGTAATGGGGGAGATGTCCTGCATCAGTGCACCCCCTGCACCCAGCTCCAGGACACCTCCCTGCATCGCCAGCTGTCACCCCAGGTAATGGGGGAGATGTCCTGCATCAGTGCACCCCCTGCACCCAGCTCCAGGACACCTCCCTGCATCGCCAGCTGTCACCCCAGGTAATGGGGGAGATGTCCTGCATCAGTGCACCCGCTGCACCCAGCTCCAGGACACCTCCCTGCATCGCCAGCTGTCACCCCAGGTAATGGGGGAGATGTCCTGCATCAGTGCACCCGCTGCACCCAGCTCCAGGACACATCCCTGCATCGCCAGCTGTCACCCCAGGTAATGGGGGAGATGTCCTGCATCAGTGCACCCGCTGCACCCAGCTCCAGGACACCTCCCTGCATCGCCAGCTGTCACCCCAGGTAATGGGGGAGATGTCCTGCATCAGTGCACCCCCTGCACCCAGCTCCAGGACACCTCCCTGCATCGCCATCTGTCACCCCGGGTAATGGGGGAGATGTCCTGCACCAGTGCACCCACTGCACCCAGCTCCAGGACACCTCCCTGCATCGCCATCTGTCACCCCGGGTAATGGGGGAGATGTCCTGCATCAGTGCACCCCCTGCACCCAGCTCCAGGACACCTCCCTGCATCGCCAGCTATCACCCCAGGTAATGGGGGAGATGTCCTGCATCAGTGCACCCGCTGCACCCAGCTCCAGGACACCTCCCTGCATCGCCAGCTGTCGCCCCGGGTAATGGGGGGAGATGTCCTGCATCAGTGCACCCGCTGCACCCAGCTCCAGGACACCTCCCTGCATCGCCAGCTGTCACCCCGGGTAATGGGGGGAGATGTCCTGCATCAGTGCACCCGCTGCACCCAGCTCCAGGACACCTCCCTGCATCGCCAGCTGTCACCCCGGGTAATGGGGGAGATGTCCTGCATCAGTGCACCCCCTGCACCCAGCTCCAGGACACATCCCTGCATCGCCAGCTGTCACCCCAGGTAATGGGGGAGATGTCCTGCATCAGTGCACCCCCTGCACCCAGCTCCAGGACACCTCCCTGCATCGCCATCTGTCACCCCGGGTAATGGGGGAGATGTCCTGCATCAGTGCACCCGCTGCACCCAGCTCCAGGACACCTCCCTGCATCGCCAGCTGTCACCCCGGGTAATGGGGGAGATGTCCTGCATCAGTGCACCCACTGCACCCAGCTCCAGGACACCTCCCTGCATCGCCAGCTGTCACCCCGGGTAATGGGGGAGATGTCCTGCATCAGTGCACCCGCTGCACCCAGCTCCAGGACACCTCCCTGCATCGCCAGCTGTCACCCCAGGTAATGGGGGAGATGTCCTGCATCAGTGCACCCACTGCACCCAGCTCCAGGACACATCCCTGCATCGCCAGCTGTCGCTCCAGGTAATGAGGGAGATGTCCTGCATCAGTGCACCCCCTGCACCCAGCTCCAGGACACCTCCCTGCATCGCCAGCTGTCACCCCGGGTAATGGGGGAGATGTCCTGCATCAGTGCACCCGCTGCACCCAGCTCCAGGACACCTCCCTGCATCGCCAGCTGTCGCCCCGGGTAATGGGGGAGATGTCCTGCATCAGTGCACCCACTGCACCCAGCTCCAGGACACATCCCTGCATCGCCAGCTGTCGCTCCAGGTAATGAGGGAGATGCCCTGCATCAGTGCACCCACTGCACCCAGCTCCAGGACACATCCCTGCATCGCCAGCTGTCACCCCAGGTAATGGGGGAGATGTCCTGCACCAGTGCACCCCCTGCACCCAGCTCCAGGACACCTCCCTGCATCGCCAGCTGTCACCCCGGGTAATGGGGGAGATGTCCTGCATCAGTGCACCCGCTGCACCCAGCTCCAGGACACCTCCCTGCATCGCCAGCTGTCACCCCGGGTAATGGGGGAGATGTCCTGCATCAGTGCACCCCCTGCACCCAGCTCCAGGACACCTCCCTGCATCGCCAGCTGTCACCCCAGGTAATGGGGGAGATGTCCTGCATCAGTGCACCCACTGCACCCAGCTCCAGGACACCTCCCTGCATCGCCAGCTGTCACCCCAGGTAATGGGGGAGATGTCCTGCATCAGTGCACCCCCTGCACCCAGCTCCAGGACACATCCCTGCATCGCCAGCTGTCGCTCCAGGTAATGAGGGAGATGTCCTGCATCAGTGCACCCCCTGCACCCAGCTCCAGGACACCTCCCTGCATCGCCAACTGTCACCCCGGGTAATGGGGGAGATGTCCTGCATCAGTGCACCCGCTGCACCCAGCTCCAGGACACATCCCTGCATCGCCAGCTGTCACCCCGGGTAATGGGGGAGATGTCCTGCATCAGTGCACCCGCTGCACCCAGCTCCAGGACACCTCCCTGCATCGCCAGCTGTCACCCCGGGTAATGGGGGAGATGTCCTGCATCAGTGCACCCGCTGCACCCAGCTCCAGGACACCTCCCTACTTCGCCATCTGTCACCCCGGGTAATGGGGGAGATGTCCTGCATCAGTGCACCCCCTGCACCCAGCTCCAGGACACATCCCTGCATCGCCAGCTGTCACCCCGGGTAATGGGGGAGATGTCCTGCATCAGTGCACCCGCTGCACCCAGCTCCAGGACACCTCCCTGCATCGCCAGCTGTCACCCCGGGTAATGGGGGAGATGTCCTGCATCAGTGCACCCGCTGCACCCAGCTCCAGGACACCTCCCTGCATCGCCAGCTGTCACCCCGGGTAATGGGGGAGATGTCCTGCATCAGTGCACCCCCTGCACCCAGCTCCAGGACACCTCCCTACTTCGCCATCTGTCACCCCGGGTAATGGGGGAGATGCCCTGCATCAGTGCAGCCGCTGCACCCAGCTCCAGGACACCTCCCTGCATCGCCAGCTGTCACCCCAGGTAATGGGGGAGATGTCCTGCACCAGTGCACCCGCAGCACCCAGCTCCAGGACACATCCCTGCATCGCCAGCTGTCACCCCGGGTAATGGGGGAGATGTCCTGCACCAGTGCACCCACTGCACCCAGCTCCAGGACACCTCCCTACTTCGCCATCTGTCACCCCGGGTAATGGGGGAGATGTCCTGCATCAGTGCACCCGCTGCACCCAGCTCCAGGACACCTCCCTGCATCGCCAGCTGTCACCCCAGGTAATGAGGGAGATGTCCTGCACCAGTGCACCCCCTGCACCCAGCTCCAGGACACCTCCCTGCATCGCCAGCTGTCACCCCGGGTAATGGGGGAGATGTCCTGCACCAGTGCACCCCCTGCACCCAGCTCCAGGACACCTCCCTGCATCGCCAGCTGTCACCCCAGGTAATGGGGGAGATGTCCTGCATCAGTGCACCCCCTGCACCCAGCTCCAGGACACCTCCCTGCATCGCCAGCTGTCACCCCAGGTAATGGGGGAGATGTCCTGCATCAGTGCACCCGCTGCACCCAGCTCCAGGACACCTCCCTGCATCGCCAGCTGTCACCCCAGGTAATGAGGGAGATGTCCTGCACCAGTGCACCCCCTGCACCCAGCTCCAGGACACCTCCCTACTTCGCCATCTGTCACCCCGGGTAATGGGGGAGATGTCCTGCATCAAATGCACCAAATTCTGCACCAATATGCAAGAAACGATTGAAGATTAATCCCTCAGTCAAACACCAGTGACCGCAGCCTCGTACCCAGAGGAGGACGTCAGGACAGGAGATGCCGCGGTACTAATCCCCCCAAGCTGTGCACAATGCCCCCATTATCTCAGCCCCGCACTCCGACGTCTGGGAACGCTCCGCGGCTTTATTACCATTGCTGCATTAAACCCTGCAAATTACAGGACATTCACGGAGAGGACGCTTCCTGGCGGCACGGACGGTGATGGGTGAGACCTGAGTGGACTCTGATGTGTAGAGTCACCAATATGAGACACATCGGTCCAAATGGTACTGGACTGAAGGACCTGAGACGGCACAGTCTCCGCAGCACAATCGCCACTATGCGTTCAAAGACGCAGGTGGCAAACTTGTGTGACCGGACATGAGGCGCGTCTTTCCAGACTGCAGCATGACTATTTCTGTAGTGCATATTTAAGTAAATAGGGCAGCACACTGCAGCGCCAAAACATGCAAACTTGAAAACACAAAATTTGAACTGCATTACTGCACTGAAAATATGAAAAATGAGAGCTTTTAGCGCATAAAAATGGCCAATTTTATGTGTACCTCGTAGCCACGATAAGGCATCTCTCTTATACGAGGCCCTACGCTTGACCTACCTCTCTGAGAATAAACGTCTCCATCTGAATGGGTACATGTGAAACCTCTCCTTGGACTCAAATTCTCTCTCACTGTGTTTTTTGAAATGTATTCTCTAGCCTTCTGATCGTGCACTCCCCGCCTCCTAGCTTCAGGTGTTTTAATTATAATAGGTCCAATACCCCTCCACATAGAGAGAGAATTTGAGTCCAAGGAGAGGTTTCACATGTACCCATTCAGATGGAGACGTTTATTCTCAGTGAGGTAGGTCAAGCGTAGGGCCTCGTATAAGAGAGATGCCTTATCGTGGCTACGAGGTACACATAAAATTGGCCATTTTTATGCGCTAAAAGCTCTCATTTTTCATATTTTCAGTGCAGTAATGCAGTTCAAATTTTGTGTTTTCAAGTTTGCATGTTTTGGCGCTGCAGTGTGCTGCCCTATTTACTTAAACATATACGAGTTGGCGACTCTGGGTTCAGCACCTGTTCACACTGTGTCTATGTTTGGATGTGCAGATCAGGTTTTTTGAAATGTATTTCTGTAGTGCAGACGCTCCGTCCCCGCTGGACAAATATCACCGTCCAATGTACAGGACGTTGTGATTCCTCGCGGTTCAATGAATACATGCAGAATCACCGCGCGTACAAAAGCCGACAGCGCTCTGGAAGGAGCGGGTATCTGCTGCATCCAAAGCGCTGCCGTTCCGGACCGTGGAGACAGATGTAGTAAAATCGTATCTAATTATTAGTCGCATGCGTATTAATTATGGAAACACAGCTTACTGCGCATGTGTACTAATTTACATATGTTGAATGTGTCACATCCGGAAGTACGGGACAGGCCGGGTCACTTTCCATAGAAATACACGCAGCCGCACACTCTGGTCCCGAGCGCCGGGTGTTGATGCAAGAGACCCCGGCCACACAGGAAGTTCCTGAAAGCAGAGGGGTCAGTAATTTGTAATGTCCTTTTTTTTAAAAAAAAAAAAAAAAATAGCGTGGGATCCCCCTTTATTTGTTAACCAGCCACAATACAGCAGATAGCTGGGACTGGTAAGGATCCAGTATCCATGACCCTTACCAGCCGGATAATACCAGGCCACAGCAGTCTGCTCACCTTGGATTTTAGCAAAAATAGGGGAATCCACTCAAAAAAAAAAAAAAATAGAGTGGGATCCCCCTATTTTTGTTAACCAGCCAAGGAAAAAGCAGACAGCTGCGGCCTGGTATTCTCGGGCTGGCCAGGCCCATGGATTTTCGCCCTCACCAGCCTAAAAATAGCAGCCCACAGCTGGCACATCCAAAGATGCAACAATTGTGGCACTTTACCCGGCTCTTCCCACTTGCCCTGTGGCGGTGGCAAGTGGGGTAATATTTGTGGGGTTGATGTCACCTGTGTATTGTGAGGTGACATCAAGCCCACAGCTTAGTATTGGAGAAGTGTCTATAAAGACACCCATCCATTACTAATCCTACAGTTACACGGTAAATAAAGACACGGACAGAATAAAGTCCTTTATTACCTTAATTTACCATACTTACTGCATCGCCTAATCCCCGACGCCCTCGATCTCCTGCGAAAAAAAATAAATAAATAAACCAACATAAATACTCCCTGTCTGACGTAGTCCAATTACCGAGTGTCCCACGATGAGTCCAGCTCTGCTACATCTGGATGCCTTTGGCTGAATGGTGGCATGATAACATCCAGACACAGCGGAGCTTGTAGATGACCAATGGCGATACCTCGGTCTCCGGTGGTCACGTGCACGGCAGTTCTCGCGGTCAGCTGATCTCATCGCGAGAACTGCAGTGGATGCGAACTTCTGGCTCTGGCACAAGGTAAGACTTTACGTAAATTAGTTCACATGCAGAGTAAGCTGCGTTTACGCACTTACAGTACTACGCATGTGACTATAAAGTTGATGCGGTTTTACTTCATGTAATGATAGTCGGAGCGTCTCCGTGACATAAATAGACATGCTGAGGACTGGAAAGACGAGCCACATGTGCGTTTACACAGGGAGCCGCGAGCGTCTTTTAACGCATAGTCGCAATGGGATTTATTGAAATCCCAGCCATCAATTCGTGGAATTTTCTGCACAGCGCAGATGTGTTGTGGAATTGTAAGTCCAGTCTCTCCGGACAAACGATCCTTCGCTCAGGACGATGTCGGCTGACTCCATGGTTCTCTGTACGGCGTCAGGTTTCAATCAGTAGATGACGATTTCTCTCCAGGGATCTTCTGACGTTGTATCGCGACCGTTGCCCGAACACACGAAGGAGGAACGTTACACAGAACCCACCTCTGCGCAGCGAACTCGGCGAAACATGACAGACTTCTCCCGGCAGCCGAGACCACAGATCCCTGCACATGAGGAGGCCACAGATGACCAGCACCAGCCACTACGCTTCCCTCACCGGACCCTCAAACTGTCTGCATCCCTCACACCCCACCCAGAGTAACGAGACCTCTCTGGTGCATCATCACCCGCCACCACCGAGTGCGACAGTGAGAAGATGACAAAGGAGAACCGGGACCAAAGCAAGAGGCTGCTCCTGTCTACATCCTGCAGCCTCAGTGCCCGAGACGTCACCAGATCCTACATCTCCACCACCACCTCCGACACCGACCGCCATCACAGCAACAACAAGGGCGTCTTCACACAGCGGCCGTATAATAGCGGTTATATTCATGTACATAGGGGCAGTATTGTAGTAGTTATATTCATGTACATAGGGGCAGTATTATAGTAGTTATATTCTTGTACATAGAGGCAGTATTATAGTAGTTATATTCTTGTACATAGGAGCAGTATTATAGTAGTTATATTCTTGTACATAGGAGCAGTATTATAGTAGTTATATTCTTGTACATAGGAGCAGAATTATAGTAGTTATATTCTTGTACATAGGAGCAGTATTATAGTAGTTATATTCTTGTACATAGGAGCAGAATTATAGTAGTTATATTCTTGTACATAGGAGCAGTATTATAGTAGTTATATTCTTGTACATAGGAGCAGAATTATAGTAGTTATATTCTTGTATATAGGGGCAGTATTATAGTAGTTATATTCTTGTACATAGGATCAGTATTATAGTAGTTATATTCTTGTACATAGGAGCAGAATTATAGTAGTTATATTCTTGTACATAGGGGGCAGTATTATAGTAGTTATATTCTTGTACATAGGAGGCAGTATTATAGTAGTTATATTCTTGTACATAGGAGCAGTATTATAGTAGTTATATTCTTGTACATAGGGAGCAGTATTATAGTAGTTATATTCTTGTACATAGGATCAGTATTATAGTAGTTATATTCTTGTACATAGGAGCAGTATTATAGTAGTTATATTCTTGTACATAGGGGCAGTATTATAGTAATTATATTCTTGTACATAGGAGCAGTATTATAGTAGTTATATTCTTGTACATAGGAGCAGTATTATAGTAGTTATATTCTTGTACATAGGGGCAGTATTATAGTAATTATATTCTTGTACATAGGAGCAGTATTATAGTAGTTATATTCTTGTACATAGGAGCAGTATTATAGTAGTTATATTCTTGTACATAGAGAGCAGTATTATAGTAGTTATATTCTTGTATATAGGGGCAGTATTATAGTAGTTATATTCTTGTACATAGAGAGCAGTATTATAGTAGTTATATTCTTGTACATAGGAGCAGAATTATAGTAGTTATATTCTTGTACATACAGTTAGGGCCAGAAATATTTGGACAGTGAGTTGGGCTCTGCATGCCACCACATTGGATTTGAAATGAAACCTCTACAACAGAATTCAAGTGCAGATTGTAACGTTTAATTTGAAGGGTTGAACAAAAATATCTGATAGAAAATGTAGGAATTGTACACATTTCTTTACAAACACTCCACATTTTAGGAGGTCAAAAGTAATTGGACAAATAAACATAACCCAAACAAAATATTTTTATTTTCAATATTTTGTTGCAAATCCTTTGGAGGCAATCGCTGCCTTAAGTCTGGAACCCATGGACATCACCAAACGCTGGGTTTCCTCCTTCTTAATGCTTTGCCAGGCCTTTACAGCCGCAGCCTTCAGGTCTTGCTTGTTTGTGGGTCTTTCCGTCTTAAGTCTGGATTTGAGCAAGTGAAATGCATGCTCAATTGGGTTTAGATCTGGAGATTGACTTGGCCATTGCAGAATGTTCCACTTTTTGGCACTCATGAACTCCTGGGTAGCTTTGGATGTATGCTTGGGCTCTGCAGCATTTGATACTGTGGATCATCAGCTCCTCCTCACTATGCTCCGCTCCATCGGCCTCAAGGACACCGTTCTCTCCTGGTTCTCCTCCTATCTCTCTGACCGATCCTTCACTGTATGTTTCGCTGGTTCCTCCTCCTCTCACCTTCCCCTTACTGTTGGGGTTCCTCAAGGATCAGTCCTAGGCCCCCTCCTCTTCTCGTTGTATACTGCCCCTATTGGACAAACAATCAGTAGATTTGGCTTCCAGTACCATCTCTATGCTGACGACACCCAACTATACACTTCTTCTCCTGATCTCACGCCTGCCTTATTAGAAAACACCAGTGATTGTCTTACCGCTGTCTCTAGCATCATGTCCTCCCTCTATCTGAAACTAAACCTGTCAAAAACTGAACTCCTCGTGTTTTCTCCCTCTACTAACCTACCTTTGCCTGACATTGCCATCTCCGTTTGCGGTTCCACCATTACTCCAAAGCAACATGCCCGCTGCCTTGGGGTCATCCTTGATTCTGACCTTTCATTCACCCCCCACATCCGATCACTGGCTCGCTCTTCTTACCTGCATCTCAAAAACATTTCTAGAATTCGCCCTTTTCTTACTTTCGACTCTGCAAAAACTCTTACTGTTTCACTTATTCATTCTCGTCTGGACTATTGTAACTCTCTACTAATCGGTCTCCCTCTTGCCAAACTCTCCCCGCTCCAATCTGTCCTGAATGCTGCTGCCAGGATCATATTCCTCACCAACCGTTACACCGACGCCTCTACCTTGTGCCAGTCATTACACTGGTTACCCATCCACTCAAGAATCCAGTACAAAACTACTACCCTCATCCACAAAGCACTCCATGGCTCAGCACCACCCTACATCTCCTCTCTGGTCTCAGTCTACCACCCTACCCGTGCCCTCCGCTCCGCTGATGACCTCAGGTTAGCATCCTCAATAATCAGAACCTCCCACTCCCGTCTCCAAGACTTTACACGTGCTGCGCCGATTCTTTGGAATGCACTACCTAGGATAATACGATTAATCCCCAATCCCCACAGTTTTAAGCGTGCCCTAAAAACTCATTTGTTCAGACTGGCCTACCGCCTCAATGCATTAACCTAACGATCCCTGTGTGGCCTATAT
Organism: Ranitomeya imitator; assembly: GCF_032444005.1. Classification (NCBI taxonomy): domain Eukaryota; kingdom Metazoa; phylum Chordata; class Amphibia; order Anura; family Dendrobatidae; genus Ranitomeya; species Ranitomeya imitator. Next base: position 1,221,217,402 of record NC_091282.1, on the reverse strand, counting down.
TAAAAAAAAAAAAAAAAAATTAATTAACTGGTTCATGCAGCTTTACATGAACACCCGAGCCTTACACTATGGCTGGTCCGAATAACTATAGCAATTGTTACCATCCACCTCTCGTGTCTCCCCTTTTCCTCATAGTTTGTAAGCTTACGAGCAGCAGGGCCCTCACTCCTCTTGATATCTGTTTTGAACTGTATTTCTGTTATGCTGTAATGTCTATTGTCTGTACAAGTCCCCTCTATAATTTGTAAAGCGCTGCAGAATATGTTGGCGCTATATAAATAAAAATTATTATTATTATTATTATTGTCCATCTGTACTATGAAGCGCCGTCCAATCAACTTTGCAGCATTTGGCTGAATCTGGGCTGAAAGTATATCCCGGTCCACTTCAGAATTCATCCGGCTACTCTTGTCTGCTCTTATGTCATCAATAAACACAAGTGACCCAGTGCCATTGAAAGCCATGCATGCCCATGCCATCACGTTGCCTCCACCATGTTTTACAGAGGATGTGGTGTGCCTTGGATCATGTGCCGTTCCCTTTCTTCTCCCCATCATTCTGGTACAGGTTGATCTTTGTCTCATCTGTCCATAGAATACTTTTCCAGAACTGAGCTGGCTTCTTGAGGTGTTTTTCTGTCTATTTTTGGTATTGATGAATGGTTTGCATCTAGATGTGAACCCTTTGTATTTACTGTCATGGAGTCTTCTCTTTACTGTTGACTTAGAGACAGATACACCTACTTCACTGAGAGTGTTCTGGACTTCAGTTGATGTTGTGAACGGGTTCTTCTTCACCAAATTAAGTATGCGGCGATCATCCACCACTGTTGTCATCCGTGGACGCCCAGGCCTTTTTGAGTTCCCAAGCTCACCAGTCAATTCCTTTTTTCTCAGAATGTACCCAACTGTTGATTTTGCTACTCCAAGCATGTCTGCTATCTCTCTGATGGATTTTTTCTTTTTTTTCAGCCTCAGGATGTTCTGCTTCACCTCAATTGAGAGTTCCTTTGACCGCATGTTGTCTGCTCACAGCAACAGCTTCCAAATGCAAAACCACACACCTGGAATCCACCCCTGACCTTTTAACTACTTCATTTATTACAGGTTAACGAGGGAGACGCCTTCAGAGTTCATTGCAGCCCTTAGAGTCCATTGTCCAATTACTTTTGGTCCCTTGAAAAAGAGGACGCTATGCATTACAGAGCTATGATTCCTAAACCCTTTCTCCGATTTGGATGTGGAAACTATCATATTGCAGCTGGGAGTGTGCACTTTCAGCCCATATTATATATATAATTGTATTTCTGAACATGTTTTTGTAAACAGCTAAAATAACAAAACTTGTGTCACTGTCCAAATATTTCTGGCCCTAACTGTATATTCATGTACATAGGGGCAGTATTATGGCAGTACCCTCTCTGCACACAGGGGGGCAGTACCCTCTCTGCACACAGGGGGGCAGTACTCTCTCTGTACACAGGGGGGCAGTACTCTCTCTGCACACATGGGGGCAGTATTATCTCTGTACACAGGGGGGCAGCACTCTCTCTGTACACATGGGGGCAGTATTACCTCTGTACACAGGGGGGCAGTACTCTCTCTGCACACATGGGGGCAGTATTATCTCTGTACACAGGGGGGCAGTATTATCTCTGTACACAGGGGGGCAGTATTACCTCTGCACACAGGGGGGCAGTATTATCTCTGTACACAGGGGGGCAGTATTATCTCTGCACACAGGGGGCAGTATTATCTCTGTACACAGGGGGGCAGTATTATCTCTGTACACAGGGGGGCAGTATTATCTCTGCACACAGGGGGCAGTATTATCTCTGTACACAGGGGGGCAGTATTATCTCTGCACACAGGGGGGCAGTATTATCTCTGTACACAGGGGGGCAGTATTATCTCTGCACACAGGGGGCAGTATTATCTCTGTACACAGGGGGGCAGTATTATCTCTGTACACAGGGGGGCAGTACTCTCTCTGCACACATGGGGGCAGTATTATCTCTGTACACAGGGGGGCAGTATTATCTCTGCACACAGGGGGGCAGTATTATCTCTGTACACAGGGGGGCAGTATTATCTCTGCACACAGGGGGCAGTATTATCTCTGTACACAGGGGGGCAGTATTATCTCTGCACACAGGGGGGCAGTATTATCTCTGTACACAGGGGGGCAGTATTATCTCTGCACACAGGGGGGCAGTATTATCTCTGCACACAGGGGGGCAGCACTCTCTCTGTACACATGGGGGCAGTATTATCTCTGTACACAGGGGGGCAGTATTACCTCTGTACACAGGGGGGCAGCACTCTCTCTGTACACATGGGGGCAGTATTATCTCTGTACACAGGGGGGCAGTATTACCTCTGTACACAGGGGGGCAGCACTCTCTCTGTACACAGGGGGGCAGTATTATCTCTGCACACATGGGGGCAGTATTACCTCTGTACACAGGGGGGCAGTATTATCTCTGTACACAGGGGGGCAGTATTACCTCTGTACACAGGGGGGCAGTATTACCTCTGTACACAGGGGGGCAGTATTATCTCTGTACACAGGGGGGCAGTATTACCTCTGTACACAGGGGGGCAGTATTATCTCTGTACACAGGGGGGCAGCACTCTCTCTGTACACAGGGGGGCAGTATTATCTCTGCACACAGGGGGGCAGTATTACCTCTGTACACAGGGGGGCAGCACTCTCTCTGCACACAGGGGGGCAGTACTCTCTCTGCACACAGGGGGGCAGTATTATCTCTGCACACATGGGGGGCAGTATTATCTCTGTACACAGGGGGGCAGTATTATCTCTGCACACATGGGGGGCAGTATTATCTCTGTACACAGGGGGGCAGTATTATCTCTGCACACAGGGGGCAGTATTATCTCTGTACACAGGGGGGCAGTATTATCTCTGTACACAGGGGGGCAGTACTCTCTCTGCACACATGGGGGCAGTATTATCTCTGTACACAGGGGGGCAGTATTATCTCTGCACACAGGGGGGCAGTATTATCTCTGTACACAGGGGGGCAGTATTATCTCTGCACACAGGGGGCAGTATTATCTCTGTACACAGGGGGGCAGTATTATCTCTGCACACAGGGGGGCAGTATTATCTCTGTACACAGGGGGGTAGTATTATCTCTGCACACAGGGGGCAGTATTATCTCTGTACACAGGGGGGCAGCACTCTCTCTGTACACATGGGGGCAGTATTATCTCTGTACACAGGGGGGCAGTATTACCTCTGTACACAGGGGGGCAGCACTCTCTCTGTACACATGGGGGCAGTATTATCTCTGTACACAGGGGGGCAGTATTACCTCTGTACACAGGGGGGCAGCACTCTCTCTGTACACAGGGGGGCAGTATTATCTCTGCACACATGGGGGCAGTATTACCTCTGTACACAGGGGGGCAGTATTATCTCTGTACACAGGGGGGCAGTATTATCTCTGTACACAGGGGGGCAGTATTATCTCTGTACACAGGGGGGCAGTATTACCTCTGTACACAGGGGGGCAGTATTACCTCTGTACACAGGGGGGCAGTATTATCTCTGTACACAGGGGGGCAGTATTACCTCTGTACACAGGGGGGCAGTATTACCTCTGTACACAGGGGGGCAGTATTATCTCTGCACACATGGGGGCAGTATTACCTCTGTACACAGGGGGGCAGTATTATCTCTGTACACAGGGGGGCAGTATTACCTCTGTACACAGGGGGGCAGCACTCTCTCTGTACACAGGGGGGCAGTATTATCTCTGCACACAGGGGGGCAGTATTACCTCTGTACACAGGGGGGCAGTACTCTCTCTACACACAGGGGGGCAGTATTATCTCTGTACACAGGGGGGCAGTATTACCTCTGTACACAGGGGGGCAGTATTACCTCTGTACACAGGGGGGCAGTACTCTCTCTGCACACAGGGGGGCAGTATTATCTCTGTACACAGGGGGGCAGTATTATCTCTGTACACAGGGGGGCAGTATTACCTCTGTACACAGGGGGGCAGCACTCTCTCTGCACACAGGGGGGCAGTATTACCTCTGCACACAGGGGGGCAGTATTATCTCTGCACACATGGGGGGCAGTATTATCTCTGCACACATGGGGGGCAGTATTACCTCTGTACACAGGGGGGCAGTACTCTCTCTGCACACAGGGGGGCAGCACTCTCTCTGTACACAGGGGGGCAGTATTATCTCTGTACACAGGGGGGCAATACTCTCTCTGTACACAGGGGGGCAGTACTCTCTCTGTACACAGGGGGGCAGTATTATCTCTGCACACAGGGGGGCAGTATTATCTCTGTACACAGGGGGGCAGTACTCTCTCTGTACACAGGGGGGCAGTATTATCTCTGTACACAGGGGGGCAGCACTCTCTCTGTACACAGGGGGGCAGTATTATCTCTGCACACAGGGGGGCAGTATTATCTCTGTACACAGGGGGCAGTATTACCTCTGTACACAGGGGGGCAGTATTATCTCTGTACACATGGGGGCAGTATTATCTCTGCACACATGGGGGCAGTATTACCTCTGTACACATGGGGGCAGTAGTATCTCTGCACACATGGGGGCAGTATTATCTCTGCACACATGGGGGCAGTATTATCTCTGTACACAGGGGGGCAGCACTCTCTCTGTACACAGGGGGGCAGCACTCTCTCTGTACACATGGGGGCAGTATTACCTCTGTACACAGGGGGGCAGCACTCTCTCTGTACACAGGGGGGCAGCACTCTCTCTGTACACAGGGGGGCAGCACTCTCTCTGTACACAGGGGGGCAGTATTATCTCTGTACACAGGGGGGCAGTATTACCTCTGTACACAGGGGGGCAGTACTCTCTCTGTACACAGGGGCGCAGTATTATCTCTGCACACAGGGGGGCAGTATTATCTCTGCACACAGGGGGGCAGCACTCTCTCTGTACACAGGGGGGCAGTATTATCTCTGCACACAGGGGGGCAGTATTACCTCTGTACACAGTGACCACACTCCTCTGCACATATAATCCTCCATCTCCCGGGACATCAGACATTAGTAGACAGATAACCCGCAGCTCCGATGTAAACACCCCGCACAGCAGCCGCTGATCCCCGCACTGACTCCGAGGACTGTAAGGGAAGAGCAGCCGCCATGTTCTCACCTGTCACCGGAGGTAAGTATTGCCCCGCAGCCGCCGGCAGCACAGCGCCCTCCCGCGGTGCAGCCCCGTCACGTCCCGTGCTCATACTGAAGCAGCTCTAGCACCAGACTGAAACCGCCGAGATGACTCCGCCTACTAAGTCGTCATTGGATGTAATAACTGAGGGACATCTTCACCACACCCCCAAGTGATGTCATCCCTCACTGCAAACCACGCCTTCATCCCTGTGAAGTATTCTCCTCACGTCATCGGCGCCATTTTTTGATTGGCATATGGTTGGCGCTAAATAACTGTGGTCGTGGCCTAGAGAGAGATCATAACAAAGTGATAATGTACTCAGTCGCCTAGCAACAGTGGCCCCATAACAACAGCGACAATGCCCCCATAACAGCGACAGTGCCCCCATAATAACAGCCACAGTGGGCTTAGGGCACGCGCATGCTCCCACCCTCTTAAAGGGTCAGCTCGTGCACTTGCTATTTCCTCCCCAGCCAATGGCTGTGGGGCATTATGTATATGTTGCTTCCTCACCACTGGGGAGGTGCCTGAGCAACCTTCCTGTTCTGCAGTCTAAGTTGTGTAAGGTTGCGTACCAGTCCTTGCTGCACTCTGATGCAGATCCTGCCTGCTGCACTCTGGCGCCAGCTCTGCTTGCTGCTCCATCCAGTCTGTCCTTCAGGTCCAGCTGCTGAGCGTCCATTGTTCTGTCCTGGAGTGGCACCTGGTGATCGTCGGGAGCCAAGTCTAACCTCCCCATCAGAGGCTCTAGTGAACAGTCCGGTGGTCGCTTAGTCACGCCCGTCCAGGCTCTCCGTGGTCCGAGGCACAGTGGTTCCACGTCCGTGACACACCCACACACCTTCCCTGGATGGGCTGGGTCTGTCAGAATTTTAATAGATCCCCAACTTACAAGATTTCTTTGCCTATGAAGTTTGCAGGCATTTGATATTGACGTCATATTTGTTGTCACGATTTTACCTTTACACAGGTACCAAATATGACAGGTATAGCATCATCTATCAGGCTGTTATTGGAGGGATTCTAGTGGCCACACGGCGATGTGAGAGAATGTGTCACGTCGTCCCTTTACTATGACGCCGAAAATCCATACCTCTTAAATATCGGATCTACACAAACCCCAATATTCCCATATAACCATCGGAGACAGCGCCTCTACGAACCATCTGGCTGCAGATTCATACAAACCCTTTCAACTCAGGATGTCTTTCCCGGGAACAAAAACAAACTTCACTTCTCTTCCTGCGCATCAACAAATCTTCGCTGCTTTGTCTCTCTTACAGAGAATCTGCTGTTTAATTACCTGTCCACGGCAGGAGGTCTCTGCCTAACAAGGGGTTAAAGTGTTACCTCATCTCCCGTTAATTGGTTTCTCTGATTCTAGGTCTAATTAATTCCAGATATTTGATGTGTGATTCTGCTTCAATCACACATCAGAGAGCTGATGGATTTTAATACGACACCACTATTGCTGCTTTCCTCTGCAGCACATCGCAGCAGCCGGACTCTCCACTCATGATACTTATCCCTGACGTCGCCTGGTGTTTCTGTTTCAGGATTTGATGCATTTTCCATTTCTCGTATTTGGATTCGGGATGATCGATTGAGAGAAATCCGCAGCCAAAATGCTGAGTGCTGCAGCTGGTTACTGTCATCTGCACACAGAGGCCGGCGGTGGCTCATCTATCCCCCCGCATCCTGACGGTAACTGGGCAGAGCTCCCACCGCCTCAGCTGTGCCAGCACCACACCAGCAGGACTCTGCCCGCTCATGGGATGGACCTACTGCCCAGGACGATCTCTGCCCCAGGAGTGGCGGCCCCTCAGACTCACCACCCCCCCTCCCACAGGAGTGCCTGCCGCTCAGTCTCACCCCCCTCCCCCCAGGAGTGGCGGCCCCTCAGTCTCCCCCCTCCCTCCCCCAGGAGTGGCTGCCCCTCAGTCTCACCCCTCCTTCCCCCAGGAGTGGCTGCCCCTCAGTCTCACCCCTGGCAGTGACTGCCCCTCAGTCTCGCCCCCGGGTGTGGCTGCCCCTGCAGTCTCGCCCCCGGGCGTGGCTGCCCCTCAGTCTCGTCCCCGGGCGTGGCTGCCCCTCAGTCTCGCCCCCGGGAGTGGCTGCCCCCTCAGTTTCACCCCACTTCCCCCAAGAGTGACTGCCCCTCAGTCTCACCCCCGAGAGTGGCGGCCCCTCAGTCTCACCCCCGGGAGTGGCTGCCCCTCAGTCTCACCCCCGAGAGTGGCAGCCCCTCAGTCTCCCCCCTCCCTCCCCCAGGAGTGCCTGCCCCTCAGACTTACCCCCCTCCCCCCCAGCAGTGCCTGCCCCTCAGTCTCGCCCCCGGGAGTGGCTGCCCCTCAGTCTCACCCCACTTCCCCCAAGAGTGGCGGCCCCTCAGTCTCACCCCCGAGAGTGGCAGCCCCTCAGTCTCCCCCCTCCCTCCCCCAGGAGTGCCTGCCCCTCAGCCTCTCCCCCCTCCCCCCAGGAGTGGTGGCCCCTCATTCTCCCCCCTCCCCCAGGAGTGCCTGCCCCTCAGTCTCACCCCCAAGAATGGTGGTCCCTCAGCCTCCCCCCTCCCTCCCCCAGGAGTGGCTGCCCCTCAGTCTCACCCCCGGGAGTGGCTGCCCCTCAGTCTCACCCCCGGGAGTGGCTGCCCCTCAGTCTCCCCCCCCTCCCTCCCCCAGGAGTGCCTGCCCCCTCAGTCTCCCCCCCCTCCCTCCCCCAGGAGTGCCTGCCCCTCAGACTTACCCCCCTCCCCCCAGCAGTGCCTGCCCCTCAGTCTTGCTCCCCTCCCCCCAGGGGTGGCGACCCCTCAGTCTCACCCCCTCTCCCGTGGACGATCTGACCCCGCATCCCCCCAACTCTTGGTGCGGCATTAATTTTTTTAATCTTTATTTTTATATAGCGCTAACATATTCCGCAGCGCTTTCCAGTTTGCACACATTATCATCACTGTCCCCGATGGAGCTCACAATCTAGATTCCCTATCAGTATGTCTTTTTTTTATTTAAATAGATTTTTATTGAAAGTAAACATGAACATTACATTTTATGCATTTTCCAGTATATTACAAAGTTTCTTCATTTTCCAAACCCCCAACAATCCCAACAAACCCCAAACCTCCCCCTCCCCTGACAACCTATCAGTATGTCTTTGGAATGTGGGAGGAAACCGGAGTGCCCGGAGGAAACCCACACAAACACGGAGAGAACATACAAACTCTTTGCAGATGTTGTCCTGGGTGAGGTTTGACCCCAGGACTCCAGCGCTGCTGTGCTAACCACTGCGCCACCGTGCTAATAGCCGTGTTCTGTCACCTGCGCAGAACAGTAGAATTTGTTTTCTCACTTGCAGAAAAGCAAAGATCAAGAAACAGAATTTACATAAATGCAGAAAAGTCCGAACAGAAACGTCATCTCCCCGAGTGCTGAAAAGATAGCAAACCCCCAAAATCCAGCAGACGGGGGGCCTTACGAGGTGGCCATTCTCGTTTATGGGCACGGCTGCTCTGACGTCACCAGAATTCACAGAATAACAAATGTGGAGATGGGAAAAATCACCTCAATGTGAGCAGCGCCAACAGAATACGGTGGGCACCTCCGAGAGAGGACCCCAGAACTAGACAGTGCCCATGCTCACGATGGGCACCTCTGAGAGAGGACCTCCAGGACTAGACAGTGTCAGATACAACAGTGCCCCCAAACATGATGGACGCCTCTGAGGGAGGACCCCCAGGACTAGACAGTGTCAGATACAACAGTGCCCCAAACACGATGGACGCCTCTGAGGGAGGAACCTCAGGACTAGACGGTGTCAGATACAACAGTGCCCCCAAACACGATGGACGCCTCCGAGAGAGGACCCCCAGGACTAGACAGTGTCAGATACAACAGTGCCCCCAAACATGATGGACGCCTCCGAGGGAGGACCCCCAGGACTAGACAGTGTCAGATACAACAGTGCCCCAAACATGATGGGCACCTCTGAGAGAGGACCTCCAGGACTAGACAGTGTCAGATACAACAGTGCCCCCAAACATGATGGACGCCTCCGAGGGAGGACCCCCAGGACTAGACAGTGTCAGATACAACAGTGCCCCTAAACACGATGGGCGCCTCCGAGGGAGGACCCTCAGGACTAGACGGTGTCAGATACAACAGTGCCCCCAAACACGATGGGCACCTCTGAGAGAGGACCCCAGGACTAGACAGTGTCAGATACAACAGTGCCCCCAAACATGATGGGCGCCTCCGAGGGAGGACCCCCAGGACTAGACAGTGTCAGATACAACAGTGCCCCAAACATGATGGGCGCCTCCGAGGGAGGACCCCCAGGACTAGACAGTGTCAGATACAACAGTGCCCCTAAACACGATGGGCACCTCTGAGAGAGGACCCCAGGACTAGACAGTGTCAGATACAACAGTGCCCCTAAACACGATGGGCGCCTCCGAGGGAGGACCCTCAGGACTAGACGGTGTCAGATACAACAGTGCCCCCAAACACGATGGGCACCTCTGAGAGAGGACCCCAGGACTAGACAGTGTCAGATACAACAGTGCCCCTAAACACGATGGGCGCCTCTGAGAGAGGACCTCCAGGACTAGACAGTGTCAGATACAACAGTGCCCCTAAACACGATGGGCGCCTCCGAGGGAGGACCCCAGGACTAGATTGTGTCAGATACAACAGTGCCCCCAAACACGATGGGCGCCTCCGAGGGAGGAACCTCAGGACTAGACAGTGTCAGATACAACAGTGCCCCCAAACACGATGGACGCCTCCGAGGGAGGACCCCCAGGACTAGACAGTGCTAGATACAACAGTGCCCCCAAACACAATGGGCGCCTCCGAGGGAGGAACCCCAGGACTAGACAGTGCCAGATACAACAGTGCCCCCAAACACGATGGGCGCCTCCGAGGGAGGACCCCCAGGACTAGACAGTGTCAGATACAACAGTGCCCCTAAACACGATGGGCTCCTCTGAGGGAGGAACCCCAGGACTAGACAGTGCCAGATACAACAGTGCCCCTAAACACGATGGGCTCCTCTGAGGGAGGAACCCCAGGACTAGACAGTGTCAGATACAACAGTGCCCCTAAACACGATGGACGCCTCCGAGGGAGGACCCCCAGGACTAGACAGTGCTAGATACAACAGTGCCCCCAAACATGATGGGTGCCTCCGATGGAGGAACCTCAGGACTAGACAGTGTCAGATACAACAGTGCCCCTAAACACGATGGGCGCCTCAGAGGGAGGACCCCCAGGACTAAACAGTGTCAGATACAACAGTGCCCCCAAACACGATGGGCGCCTCCGATGGAGAACCCCCAGGACTAGACAGTGTCGTTTGCTAGAATGGAAGCCTATGGCGCAGGATCCGTCAAATGACGGAATCTGGCGACGGATTCAGTTTTTTTAACTGAGCATGCTCCAATTTTTTTGGAATCCAATTGGCCGGATTAGCTAGTCGGATCCAGCGGAAAAATGGATCCATCGCATCAGTTTTTCACAATCTGCGACGGATCCGTTTTTTTCAAAATTTGACGGATTGCGACTGATGGAAAAAAACTGAGGCGTGAAAGGGGCCTAAGCAATCACCCCCATGAGTTGGCGGGCTGTGCTGGGAGTGGTCGTCTCATCAGTATTTTTCACCCGTTTGGCCGCAATCTTTATTACATGGGTCCTCAGCATCCTGACACAGCATTAGGTCCGAGACCGGGCAGGTGAGCGCTGCAGTCGCTTTGTGCTGTATTAACATATGAGGTGGACTGTTGTTATGATAGGCAATTCAGTAACACAAGATGAAAAGACAAACGTAGGGATGAAATAGATTCAGCAAAGTGAGGCCCGATATTCTAGACAGAACGAGGATAGGAAAGATAACTTTGCGGTCTACACAAAACCCTAAAGAAAACCACGCAAAGGGGGCAAAAAGACCCTCCGTACCGAACTAACGGCACGGAGGTACACCCTTTGCGTCCCAGAGCTTCCAGCAAAACAAATAGACAAGCTGGACAGAAAAAATAGCAACAAATAGCAAACAAGCACTTAGCTATGCAGAGCAGCAGGCCACAGGAATGATCCAGAGAAACACAAGTCCAACACTGGAACATTGACAGGAAGCATGGATCAAAGCATCAGGTGGAGTTAAGTAGAGAAGCAGCTAACGACCTCACCAGATCACCTGAGGGAGGAAACTCAGAAGCTGCAGTACCACTTTCCTCCACAAACGGAAGCTCCCAGAGAGAATCAGCCGAAGTACCACTTGTGACCACAGGAGGGAGCTCTGCCACAGAATTCACAACAGTACCCCCCCCTTGAGGAGGGGTCACCGAACCCTCACCAGAGCCTCCAGGCCGACCAGGATGAGCCACATGAAAGGCACGAACAAGATCGGGAGCATGGACATCAGAGGCAAAAACCCAGGAATTATCCTCCTGAGCATAACCCTTCCATTTAACCAGATACTGGAGTTTCCGTCTAGAAACACGAGAATCCAAAATCTTCTCCACAATATACTCCAATTCCCCCTCCACCAAAACCGGGGCAGGAGGCTCAACAGATGGGACCATAGGTGCCACGTATCTCCGCAACAATGACCTATGGAATACGTTATGTATGGAAAAAGAATCTGGAAGGGTCAGACGAAAAGACACAGGATTAAGAACCTCAGAAATCCTATACGGACCAATAAAACGAGGTTTAAACTTAGGAGAGGAAACCTTCATAGGAATATGACGAGAAGATAACCAAACCAGATCCCCAACACGAAGTCGGGGACCCACACGGCGTCTGCGATTAGCGAAAAGTTGAGCCTTCTCCTGGGACAAGGTCAAATTGTCCACTACCTGAGTCCAAATCTGCTGCAACCTGTCCACCACAGTATCCACACCAGGACAGTCCGAAGACTCAACCTGTCCTGAAGAGAAACGAGGATGGAACCCAGAATTGCAGAAAAAAGGCGAAACCAAGGTAGCCGAGCTGGCCCGATTATTAAGGGCGAACTCAGCCAAAGGCAAAAAGGACACCCAGTCATCCTGATCAGCAGAAACAAAGCATCTCAGATATGTTTCCAAGGTCTGATTGGTTCGTTCGGTCTGGCCATTAGTCTGAGGATGGAAAGCCGAGGAAAAAGACAAGTCAATGCCCATCCTACCACAAAAGGCTCGCCAAAACCTCGAAACAAACTGGGAACCTCTGTCAGAAACAATATTCTCTGGAATGCCATGTAAACGAACCACATGCTGGAAGAACAAAGGCACCAAATCAGAAGAGGAAGGCAATTTAGACAAGGGTACCAGATGGACCATCTTAGAAAAGCGATCACAGACCACCCAAATGACTGACATCTTTTGAGAAACGGGAAGGTCAGAAATAAAATCCATAGAGATATGTGTCCAAGGCCTCTTCGGGACCGGCAAGGGCAAAAGCAACCCACTGGCACGAGAACAGCAGGGCTTAGCCCGAGCACAAATCCCACAGGACTGCACAAAAGTACGCACATCCCGCGACAGAGAGGGCCACCAAAAGGATCTAGCCACTAACTCTCTGGTACCAAAGATTCCAGGATGACCAGCCAACACCGAACAATGAAGTTCAGAGATAACTCTATTCGTCCACCTATCAGGGACAAACAGTTTCTCCGCTGGGCAACGATCAGGTTTATTAGCCTGAAATTTTTGCAGCACCCGCCGCAAATCAGGGGAGATGGCAGACACAATTACTCCTTCCTTGAGGATACCCGCCGGCTCAGATAAACCCGGAGAGTCGGGCACAAAACTCCTAGACAGAGCATCCGCCTTCACATTTTTAGAGCCCGGAAGGTACGAAATCACAAAGTCAAAACGGGCAAAAAACAACGACCAACGAGCTTGTCTAGGATTCAAGCGCTTGGCAGACTCGAGATAAGTCAAGTTCTTATGATCAGTCAATACCACCACGCAATGCTTAGCTCCTTCAAGCCAATGACGCCACTCCTCGAATGCCCACTTCATGGCCAGCAACTCTCGGTTGCCCACATCATAATTTCGCTCAGCAGGCGAAAACTTCCTGGAAAAGAAAGCGCATGGTTTCATCACTGAGCAACCAGAACCTCTCTGTGACAAAACAGCCCCTGCTCCAATCTCAGAAGCATCAACCTCGACCTGGAACGGAAGAGAAACATCTGGTTGACACAACACAGGGGCAGAAGAAAAACGACGCTTCAACTCTTGAAAAGCTTCCACAGCAGCAGAAGACCAATTGACCAAATCAGCACCCTTCTTGGTCAAATCGGTCAATGGTTTGGCAACACTAGAAAAATTGCAGATGAAGCGACGATAAAAATTAGCAAAGCCCAGGAACTTTTGCAGACTTTTCAGAGATGTCGGCTGAGTCCAATCATGGATGGCTTGGACCTTAACCGGATCCATCTCGATAGTAGAAGGGGAAAAGATGAACCCCAAAAATGAAACCTTCTGCACACCAAAGAGACACTTTGATCCCTTCACAAACAAAGAATTAGCACGCAGGACCTGAAAAACCGTTCTGACCTGCTTCACATGAGACTCCCAATCATCCGAGAAGATCAAAATGTCATCCAAGTACACAATCAGGAATTTATCCAGGTACTCTCGGAAGATATCATGCATAAAGGATTGAAACACTGATGGAGCATTGGCAAGTCCGAACGGCATCACTAGATACTCAAAATGGCCCTCGGGCGTATTAAATGCAGTTTTCCATTCATCGCCTTGCCTGATTCTCACCAGATTATACGCACCACGAAGATCTATCTTAGTGAACCAACTAGCCCCCTTAATCCTAGCAAACAAATCAGATAACAATGGCAAGGGGTACTGAAATTTAACCGTGATCTTATTAAGAAGGCGGTAATCTATACACGGTCTCAGCGAACCATCCTTCTTGGCCACAAAAAAGAACCCTGCTCCCAATGGCGACGACGACGGGCGAATATGCCCCTTCTCCAGGGATTCCTTCACATAACTGCGCATAGCGGTGTGCTCAGGCACGGATAAATTAAACAGTCGACCTTTTGGGAATTTACTACCAGGAATCAAATTGACAGCACAATCACAATCCCTATGCGGAGGTAGGGCATCGGACTTGGGCTCATCAAATACATCCCGGTAATCAGACAAGAACTCTGGAACCTCAGAAGGGGTGGATGACGAAATTGACAGAAATGGAACATCACCATGTACCCCCTGACAACCCCAGCTGGACACCAACATGGAATTCCAATCCAATACTGGATTATGGGCTTGTAGCCATGGCAACCCCAACACGACCACATCATGCAGATTATGCAACACCAGAAAGCGAATAACCTCCTGATGTGCAGGAGCCATGCACATGGTCAGCAGGGTCCAGTATTGAGGCTTATTCTTGGCCAAAGGCGTAGCATCAATTCCTCTCAATGGACGGGAAGAAAAACATTAGACTTGAACAAAGAAGACACAGGAAAACATACTCAGATGGGAGGTAAGAACATTTCTAAAACAATCCACAGCGAGGAGATTGGAACAAAACAAAATCCTCTAAACTGCATGCTCGCAAACGCCAGAAGCCTGACAAACAAGATGGAAGAACTAGAAGCAGAAATATCTACACGTAACTTTGACATAATGGGAATAACCGAGACATGGTTAGATGAAAGCTATGACTGGGCAGTTAACTTACAGGGTTACAGTCTGTTTAGAAAGGATCGTAAAAATCGGAGAGGAGGAGGGGTTTGTCTCTATGTAAAGTCTTGTCTAAAGTCCACTTTAAGGGAGGATATTAGCGAAGGAAATGATGTCGAGTCCATATGGGTCGAAATTCATGGAGGGAAAAATGGTAACAAAATTCTCATTGGGGTCTGTTACAAACCCCCAAATATAACAGAAACCATGGAAAGTCTACTTCTAAAGCAGATAGATGAAGCTGCAACCCATAATGAGGTCCTGGTTATGGGGGACTTTAACTACCCGGATATTAACTGGGAAACAGAAACCTGTGAAACCCATAAAGGCAACAGGTTTCTGCTAATAACCAAGAAAAATTATCTTTCACAATTGGTGCAGAATCCAACCAGAGGAGCAGCACTTTTAGACCTAATACTATCTAATAGACCTGACAGAATAACAAATCTGCAGGTGGTCGGGCATCTAGGAAATAGCGACCACAATATTGTACAGTTTCACCTGTCTTTCACTAGGGGGACTTGTCAGGGAGTCACAAAAACACTGAACTTTAGGAAGGCAAAGTTTGACCAGCTTAGAGATGCCCTTAATCTGGTAGACTGGGACAATATCCTCAGAAATAAGAATACAGATAATAAATGGGAAATGTTTAAGAACATCCTAAATAGGCAGTGTAAGCGGTTTATACCTTGTGGGAATAAAAGGACTAGAAATAGGAAAAACCCAATGTGGCTAAACAAAGAAGTAAGACAGGCAATTAACAGTAAAAAGAAAGCATTTGCACTACTAAAGCAGGATGGCACCATTGAAGCTCTAAAAAACTATAGGGAGAAAAATACTTTATCTAAAAAACTAATTAAAGCTGCCAAAAAGGAAACAGAGAAGCACATTGCTAAGGAGAGTAAAACTAATCCCAAACTGTTCTTCAACTATATCAATAGTAAAAGAATAAAAACTGAAAATGTAGGCCCCTTAAAAAATAGTGAGGAAAGAATGGTTGTAGATGACGAGGAAAAAGCTAACATATTAAACACCTTCTTCTCCACGGTATTCACGGTGGAAAATGAAATGCTAGGTGAAATCCCAAGAAACAATGAAAACCCTATATTAAGGGTCACCAATCTAACCCAAGAAGAGGTGCGAAACCGGCTAAATAAGATTAAAATAGATAAATCTCCGGGTCCGGATGGCATACACCCACGAGTACTAAGAGAACTAAGTAATGTAATAGATAAACCATTATTTCTTATTTTTAGGGACTCTATAGCGACAGGGTCTGTTCCGCAGGACTGGCGCATAGCAAATGTGGTGCCAATATTCAAAAAGGGCTCTAAAAGTGAACCTGGAAATTATAGGCCAGTAAGTCTAACCTCTATTGTTGGTAAAATATTTGAAGGGTTTCTGAGGGATGTTATTCTGGATTATCTCAATGAGAATAACTGTTTAACTCCATATCAGCATGGGTTTATGAGAAATCGCTCCTGTCAAACCAATCTAATCAGTTTTATGAAGAGGTAAGCTATAGGCTGGACCACGGTGAGTCATTGGACGTGGTATATCTCGATTTTTCCAAAGCGTTTGATACCGTGCCGCACAAGAGGTTGGTACACAAAATGAGAATGCTTGGTCTGGGGGAAAATGTGTGTAAATGGGTTAGTAACTGGCTTAGTGATAGAAAGCAGAGGGTGGTTATAAATGGTATAGTCTCTAACTGGGTCGCTGTGACCAGTGGGGTACCGCAGGGGTCAGTATTGGGACCTGTTCTCTTCAACATATTCATTAATGATCTGGTAGAAGGTTTACACAGTAAAATATCGATATTTGCAGATGATACAAAACTATGTAAAGCAGTTAATACAAGAGAAGATAGTATTCTGCTACAGATGGATCTGGATAAGTTGGAAACTTGGGCTGAAAGGTGGCAGATGAGGTTTAACAATGATAAATGTAAGGTTATACACATGGGAAGAGGGAATCAATATCACCATTACACACTGAATGGGAAACCACTGGGTAAATCTGACAGGGAGAAGGACTTGGGGATCCTAGTTAATGATAAACTTACCTGGAGCAGCCAGTGCCAGGCAGCAGCTGCCAAGGCAAACAGGATCATGGGGTGCATTAAAAGAGGTCTGGATACACATGATGAGAGCATTATACTGCCTCTGTACAAATCCCTAGTTAGACCGCACATGGAGTACTGTGTCCAGTTTTGGGCACCGGTGCTCAGGAAGGATATAATGGAACTAGAGAGAGTACAAAGGAGGGCAACAAAATTAATAAAGGGGATGGGAGAACTACAATACCCAGATAGATTAGCGAAATTAGGATTATTTAGTCTAGAAAAAAGACGACTGAGGGGCGATCTAATAACCATGTATAAGTATATAAGGGGACAATACAAATATCTCGCTGAGGATCTGTTTATACCAAGGAAGGTGACGGGCACAAGGGGGCATTCTTTGCGTCTGGAGGAGAGAAGGTTTTTCCACCAACATAGAAGAGGATTCTTTACTGTTAGGGCAGTGAGAATCTGGAATTGCTTGCCTGAGGAGGTGGTGATGGCGAACTCAGTCGAGGGGTTCAAGAGAGGCCTGGATGTCTTCCTGGAGGAGAACAATATTGTATCATACAATTAGGTTCTGTAGAAGGACGTAGATCTGGGGATTTATTATGATGGAATATAGGCTGAACTGGATGGACAAATGTCTTTTTTCGGCCTTACTAACTATGTTACTATGTTACTATGTTACTATGAATAGGACACTGCAAGGGCTCCAATAAAAACCCACAACGTTTAGCATAATCCAAGTCCATCAAATTCAGGGCAGCGCCTGAATCCACAAACGCCATGACAGAATACGATGACAAAAAGCAGATCAAGGTAACAGACAGAAGAAATTTTGACTGTACAGTACCAATGGCGGCAGACCTAGCGAACCGCTTAGTGCGCTTAGGACAATCAGAGATAGCATGAGTGGAATCACCACAGTAGAAACACAGCCCATTCAGACGTCTGTGTTCTTGCCGTTCAACTCTGGTCATAGTCCTATCGCACTGCATAGGCTCAGGTTTAATCTCAGGTAATACCGCCAAATGGTACACAGATTTACGCTCACGCAAGCGTCGACCGATCTGAATGGCCAAAGACAAAGACTCATTCAAACCAGCGGGCATAGGAAATCCCACCATGACATCCTTAATGGCTTCAGAGAGACCCTTTCTGAAAATGGCTGCAAGCGCAGATTCATTCCATTGAGTGAGCACGGACCATTTTCTAAATTTCTGGCAATATAGCTCTATCTCATCCTGAGCCTGACAAAGAGCCAGCAAATTTTTTTCTGCCTGATCTACTGAATTAGGCTCATCGTACAGCAATCCAAGCGCCAGGAAAAACGCATTGATATCACTCAATGCAGGATCTCCTGACGCAAGAGAAAATGCCCAGTCCTGAGGGTCGCCGCGCAAAAAAGAAATGACGATCCTAACCTGTTGCGCTGGGTCACCAGAGGAACGAGGTTTCAAAGCCAGAAACAGTTTACAATTATTCTTGAAACTCAGAAATTTAGTTCTATCTCCAAAAAACAAATCTGGAATAGGAATTCTCGGTTCTAACAAAGAATTCTGAACCACAAAATTTTGAATATCTTGAACTCTTGCCGTGAGCTGATCTACACATGAAGACAGACCTTTAATGTCCATTGTAACACCTGTGTCCTGAACCACCCAAATGTCTAGGGGAAAAAAAAGACAAATCACAGTGCAAAGGAAAAAAAATGGTCTCAGAACTTCTTTTTTCCCTCTATTGAGAATCATTAGTACCTTGCTTCCTGTACTGTTATGATAGGCAATTCAGTAACACAATGTACATAGCGATCAGAGCACATACAGTGATCTGACAATAACCCAAAATAATAGAACGAGCTCTGAGACGTGGAAACTCTGTAGACCGCAATTCCTGATCCTCTCCAAACACAACTAGAGGCAGCTGTGGCTTGCGCCTAACGCTCCCTATGCAACTCGGCACAGCCTGAGAAACTAACTAGCCTGAAGATAGAAAAATAAGCCTACCTTGCCTCAGAGAAATACCCCAAAGGAAAAGGCAGCCCCCCACATATAATGACTGTGAGTAAGATGAAAAGACAAACGTAGGGATGAAATAGATTCAGCAAAGTGAGGCCCGATATTCTAGACAGAACGAGGATAGGAAAGATAACTTTGCGGTCTACACAAAACCCTAACGAAAACCACGCAAAGGGGGCAAAAAGACCCTCCGTACCGAACTAACGGCACGGAGGTACACCCTTTGCATCCCAGAGCTTCCAGCAAAACAAATAGACAAGCTGGACAGAAAAAATAGCAACAAATAGCAAAGAAGCACTTAGCTATGCAGAGCAGCAGGCCACAGGAATGATCCAGAGAAACACAAGTCCAACACTGGACCATTGACAGGAAGCATGAATCAAAGCATTAGGTGGGGTTAAGTAGAGAAGCACCTAACGACCTCACCAGATCACCTGAGGGAGGAAACTCAGAAGCAGCAGTACCAGTTTCCTCCACAAACGGAAGCTCCCAGAGAGAATCAGCCGAAGTACCACTTGTGACCACAGGAGGGAGCTCTGCCACAGAATTCACAACAGACTGTCACGATAATGTAAAAATACCATGTGCCGAGTAATATTTTAGAAGGTACCATGGTGGCAGACACACGCTGTGGGCCCTCTGCCCTCCCCTCTTCACACTGCCTAGAAAGCTGCTCTTCTCTCTTGGTTTGCAGGCAACTCCCTCCCCCCTGCATGCAGCTGTAATGTGAAACCAGTGTGCCTGCAAAAAGCACATGGCTGGGGGGGCCTTCCCTTTGTTCTCTTAAACTGGAATATAATCGTGCAGCTTAGGTCTGGAAGCAGAACAAATACATTTTTGGCCTCTGCATCAGCCGGGCCATCACACAGTGCGTTTTCTTGGAGCAGTGCCTAGCGGAAATGGAGAAACGGGTTACTGCTTAACCAGGGCTCATATCCACTTCATGTTTGGGCTCAAATTAATGCCCAGCTCATACCCGGAAGAACGGTAGTTCCGTGGTGGCTATACGGGGTGCCATCCCCAAGCTGTGACGGCTAGGAGCTTTCAGTATGCTTCAGTCCCTCTGAGAAAAGAGGAGTGCATTTCATAACTCAGCCCACTCAGTGATCTCGTCACGACCAGAGGGCATTTCTTAACCCTGCTGAGTTATGACTGAGTCTTTGCCCAGGAAAAGAGCTAACAGCAGCTCTGCATGCTGCTCCGATGCATTCTGATGTTCGCCCCTCTCCCAGCCACATGGTTTGCCATGATCTGAAATTATATGAGAGAACTGTTTTTTCAACTTTAATCCCTTTTTGATTTGTAATTTTTTGTACATACGATACTTGTCTTGTTTTATAGTATCCTTTTGTAAACACTGCCTACCTTTTTGGAGTAAAATATATAAAATTACTAGGTTTGTTTCTCCTTGCTCTACAACGTACTGTCACATCCTCTGTAGTGAATTACGCTACTAATTGGTTTGGCTCCGGATTAATTAAGAAATCGGAGCTGGTGGCAGCTGATTTGTCCTGCGCATTTGGGAAACCTGGTAGCGACGGACGGCGTTGATAATTATTGTGCCCGCCTGAGTGGGAGTAGTTATATCGCCCTCACTGCAGTATGCCCATTAGCCAGTACATAGCAGGCAGTCTTTCTGGTGACTAATTATCCCAGGTGCAGTACCGGGTCTGACCTGAGGGTTAGGGGGCGCCAGAGAGCTGCAAGTTCCAAACCGGAACTGGGAAGTGGGATATAGATAAACCCTCTTCAGATAGAACCAGGGGCAACAAAACAACCCCGGCTCATGACAAATTGGTGTGAGCGGTGGGGAAGATAAAGATATCCTGCCTGTGAGTCCTGACATGGACGATCGATTACCGCAGATTGTAAGAGATTATGGTGCTAATCCGACGTCATCTACCATAGCACTGACATCAGGGAGAAGAGCTGTAGTGTAAAGCATGGGGGGACATACAACTATCTGCATGAGGACTGAAGTTGTCAGCCGGTGATCACCTTATAAAATCAAATACTTTATTGCTGGGATTTACAAACAAACTTGAAGCGAAGGGGAATATAAAACATCCTAAATACAGTATATATAATCCCGGTATGTATAATCCCAGTATTTATATATAATCCCAGTATATATAATCCCAGTATGTATATATTCCCAGTATTTATATATAATCCCAGTATTTATATATAATCTCAGTATTTATATAATCCCAGTATGTACAATCCCAGTATTTATATATAATCCCAACATACATATTATATATAATCACTATAATCTACAGGTAACGCAGCGTGCTGTACAGGGTGGATGAGCGGGTGGGTGGGCAGCTTGTCCGGGGGTCACTTCTTCTCGGCCTCCTGCAGGCGGCGGCTCAGGTCGTCTATCCGGACGTTCTTCAGATGAAGCAGCTGCTCCATTCTCCGCAGCTTCGCCTGTAAAATCTGACACATGGAGGTGATAGATGGAGGGCGGCCACACTTGTTACATGGGGAGGCGCAGGGAGCAGAACATGGAATAATGCTGGCGATCAGCCGCTCTCAGTGATGTGTACTGTGCGCCCCCTGGTGGTTGATGTGTTCTGTGCGCCCCCTGGTGGTTGATGTGTTCTGTGCGCCCCCTGGTGGTTGATGTGCTCTGTGCGCCCCCTGGTGGTTGATGTGCGCTGTGCGCCCCCTGGTGGTTGATGTGTACTGTGCGCCCCCTGGAGGTTGATGTGTACTGTGCGCCCCCTGGTGGTTGATGTGTTCTGTGCGCTCCCTGGAGGTTGATGTGTACTGTGCGCCCCCTGATGGTGGTTGATGTGTACTGTGCGCCCCCTGGTGGTTGATGTGTACTGTGCGCCCCCTGGTGGTTGATGTGTACTGTGAGCCTCCTGGTGGTTGATGTGTACTGTGCGCCCCCTGGTGGTTGATGTGTACTGTGCGCCCCCTGGTGGTTGATGTGTACTGTGCGCCCCCTGGTGGTTGATGTGTACTGTGCGCCCCCTGGTGGTTGATGTGTACTGTGCGCCCCCTGGAGGTTGATGTGTACTGTGCGCCCCCTGGTGGTTGATGTGTACTGTGCGCCCCCTGGTGGTTGATGTGTACTGTGCGCCCCCTGGAGGTTGATGTGTACTGTGAGCCCCCTGGTGGTTGATGTGTACTGTGCGCCCCCTGGTGGTTGTTGTGTGCTGTGCGCCTCCTGGTGGTTGATGTGTACTGTGCGCCCCCTGGTGGTTGATGTGTGCTGTGCGCCCCCTGGTGGTTGATGTGTACTGTGAGCCTCCTGGTGGTTGATGTGTACTGTGCGCCCCCTGGTGGTTGATGTGTACTGTGCGCCCCCTGGTGGTTGATGTGTGCTGTGCGCCCCCTGGTGGTTGATGTGTGCTGTGCGCCCCCTGGTGGTTGATGTGTACTGTGCGCCCCCTGGTGGTTGATGTGTGCTGTGCGCCCCCTGGTGGTTGATGTATAGTGTGCGCCCCCTGATGGTTGATGTGTACTGTATGCCCCCTGGTGGTTGATGTGTACTGTGCGCCCCTTGGTGGTGGTTGACATGTACTGTGCTCCCCCTGGTGGTGGTTGACGTGTACTGTGTGCCCCCTGGTGGTTGATGTGTACTGTGCGCCCCTTGGTGGTGGTTGACATGTACTGTGCGCCCCTTGGTGGTGGTTGACATGTACTGTGTGCCCCCTGGTGGTTGATGTGTACTGTGCGCCCCCTGGTGGTGGTTGATGTGTACTGTGCGCCCCCTAGTGGTTGATGTGTACTGTGCGCCCCCTGATGGTTGATGTGTACCGTGCGCCCCCTGGTGGTGGTTGACGTGTACCGTGCGCCCCCTGGTGGTGGTTGACGTGTACCGTGCGCCCCCTGGTGGTGGTTGACGTGTACCGTGCGCCCCCTGATGGTGGTTGATGTGTACTGTGCGCCCCCTGGTGGTGGTTGATGTGTACTGTGCGCCCCCTGGTGGTTGATGTGTGCTGTGCGCCCCCTGGTGGTTGATGTGTACTGTGCGCCCACTGGTGGTTGATGTGTACTGTGCACCCCCTGGTGGTTGATGTATACTGTGCGCCCCCTGGTGGTTGATGTGTACTGTGCGCCCCCTGGTGGTGGTTGACGTGTACTGTGCGCCCCCTGATGGTTGATGTGTACCGTGCGCCCCTTGGTGGTGGTTGACGTGTACTGTGCGCCCCCTGGTGGTGGTTGACGTGTACTGTGCGCCCCCTGGTGGTGGTTGACGTGTACTGTGTGCCCCCTGGTGGTTGATGTGTACTGTGCGCCCCCTGATGGTTGATGTGTACCGTGCGCCCCCTGGTGGTGGTTGACGTGTACTGTGTGCCCCCTGGTGGTGGTTGACGTGTACCGTGCGCCCCCTGGTGGTGGTTGACGTGTACTGTGTGCCCCCTGGTGGTGGTTGACGTGTACTGTGCACAACCCCCTGGTGGTGGTTGACGTGTACTGTGCACCTCCTGGTGGTGGTTGACGTGTACTGTGCACCTCCTGGTGGTGGCTGCAACAATCTACATGTACAGAGAAAAGTCTTCATATCCTGTGAACTTTTCCACATTTTTTTAATTACACCCACAAACTTATATGCATTTTATTGGGATTTTATGTGACAAGTATTTGTGACGTGTAAAGGAAATGATACAAGGTTTTCTGATTATTTTACAAGTATAAACTTGAACATTGTGAGATGCATTTATATTCAGCCCCTGAGTGAATACTTTATAGGACCACCTTTCGCTGCCATTACTGCTGGGGTCTTTTGGGGTCTGCTTTGCACATATGGATTTTGCCCCTTCTTCTTTCCCCCTCTCTCTCGCTCAGTGAGGTTGGATGGAGACGTCGGTGATCAGTAGTTATCACAGATTCTCTGTACTCCTGCTGACAAAAAGCCTCCCACAGCAGGATGCTGCCACCACCATGTGTGATGGTGGGAATGGTGTTTTCAGGGTGATGTTCAGTGCTGTTTTCCACTACACCTAGTGTTTTGCTTTTAAATGAAGAGTTCTCCATTGGACTGATCTGAGTAGAGCCACTTCTTCTTCTTCTTCCACATGCTCACTGTGTCCCCTACCTGGGACTTCTTATGGCTTTCATTATTGCTTTCCTCTTCCATACAGACCAGATTTGTGGAGTACACGTCCTGTCCTGTGGACAGATTCTCCCTCTGAGCTGTGGATCTCTGTGAATCCTCCAGTGACCATGAGCCTCTCAGCTGCTTCTCTCATTAGTGCTCTCCTTCCTGGGGGTGTCAGGTTAGGTGGACGGCCATGTCTTGGTAGGTTTGCATTTGGGCCATAATCCTTCCATGTTTGGATGATGGATTGATGCTCCATGAGATGCTCAGAGCTTGGGCTATTTTCTATAACCTAACCCTGCTTTCCTCTCCTCCACCACTTTATCCCTCACCTGTCTGGTGAGCTCCTTGGTTCTCACACAAACCTCTGAGGCGATTGGTCACTCACAATAGTTTAGCTACCAGAGGGGCAGAGGGTGCAGCCGCCCTGGGCTCACCGCCCTGAGGGGGTCCACCCGGAGCTACGCTACTTCTAACTGTATCGGCAGGGGGAGGCCGTATGAGAGCGGACACAGCGAGGGCCCCTCCAGCAAGGTCAACTGTATCAGCATCTGCCGAGAGCTGATACCGATGAAAGCAAGTTGGAGGAGGGAGCGACAGCCGCTGCTTCATCCCCGTCATTCTTCCTCAATGTCTGATGTCTCAGCGCGATGACGTCTCTAAATGGCCTCCTGTACGCCGGGATGTGCGACGCTTCAGAAGACAAGCTGGCACTGCGGAGAGCAGAGCAGCGGATAACGGGGAGGAGAGGGGAGGATTGTATGTTAGAACAAGGTGTGCAGATAAAACTGTATTGAGGACCATTGGGGGGTGTATTATACGGTATAAACAATGGGGGGGATGGGGGATGCATTATACTCTATAGACAACGGGGGGATGGGGGTGTGTATTATACGGTATAGACAATGGGGGGATGGGGGATGCTTTATATTGTATGGAGTACTGGGGGATGTATTATACTGTATGGACCATGGGGGGGATGTATTATACTGTATGGACTATTGGGGGGATATATTATACCATATGGACCATGGGGGGTGCATTATACTGTATGGACCATGGGGGGATATATTATACTGTATGGACCATGGGGGGGATGTATTATACGGTATAAACAATGGGGGGGAAGGGGGATGCTTAATACTGTATGGACCATTGGGGGATGTATTATACTGTATAGACAACAGGGGGATGGGGGATGCATTATACTGTATGGACTATTTGGGGGGATATATTATACTGTATGGACCATGGGGGGATGCATTATACTGTATGGACTATTTGGGGGGATATATTATACTGTATGGACCATGGGGGGATGCATTATACTGTATGGACCATGGGGGGTGCATTATACTGTATGGACCATGGGGGGATATATTATACTGTATGGACCATGGGGGGGATGTATTATACGGTATAAACAATGGGGGGGAAGGGGGATGCTTAATACTGTATGGACCATTGGGGGATGTATTATACTGTATAGACAACAGGGGGATGGGGGATGCATTATACTGTATGGACTATTTGGGGGGATATATTATACTGTATGGACCATGGGGGGATGCATTATACTGTATGGACTATTTGGGGGGATATATTATACTGTATGGACCATGGGGGGATGCATTATACTGTATGGACTATTTGGGGGGATATATTATACTGTATGGACCATGGGGGGATGCATTATACTGTATGGACCATGGGGGGATGCATTATACTGTATGGACCATGGGGGGTGCATTATACTGTATGGACCATGGGGGGTGCATTATACTGTATGGACCATGGGGGGATATATTATACTGTATGGACCATGGGGGGATATATTATACTGTATGGACCATGGGGGGATATATTATACTGTATGGACCATGGGGGGATGCATTATACTGTATGGACCATGGGGGGTGCATTATACTGTATGGACCATGGGGGGATATATTATACTGTATGGACCATGGGGGGATGCATTATACTGTATGGACCATGGGGGGTGCATTATACTGTATGGACCATGGGGGGATATATTATACTGTATGGACCATGGGGGGATGCATTATACTGTATGGAACAAGAGGTGCATTATACTGTATGGACCATGGGGGGATGCATTATACTGTATGGACCATGGGGGGATGCATTATACTGTATGGACCATGGGGGGATGCATTATACTGTATGGACCATGGGGGGATATATTATACTGTATGGACCATGGGGGGATATATTATACTGTATGGACCATGGGGGGATATATTATACTGTATGGACCATGGGGGGATATATTATACTGTATGGATCATGGGGGGATATATTATACTGTATGGACCATGGGGGGATATATTATACTGTATGGACCATTGGGGGATGCATTATACTGTATGGACCATGGGGGGTGCATTATACTGTATGGACCATGGGGGGATATATTATACTGTATGGACCATGGGGGGATGCATTATACTGTATGGAACAAGAGGTGCATTATACTGTATGGACCATGGGGGGATATATTATACTGTATGGACCATGGGGGGATATATTATACTGTATGGACCATGGGGGGATATATTATATTGTATGGACCATGGGGGGTGCATTATACTGTATGGAATTTTCACAGAAAGAAAAAAATGTACAGCCTTGGGTATAAATATTTTAGAGCTCACAGAAAAAATCCCAAGAATTAAAAGTTAACCTTTATTGATAATTCTTAAAAACACTAAATATCCAATATGTGCATAACTACACCATCACCAAAACAACAACATTCCATAGGAAAGGCCGAGATGGTGCCAATCCCTAAAATCACTAAATACACCCTACCTACCAGCGGAGGTTGGCACCCTATAACACCTGCGCAGTGGCGCCCCCGCTCCTCGTCGACTCTCCCTGCTAGCCCTGATAAGCCCTAATGGAACAGGGAGCGGAAAAACGACAAACACTCAGTGCCCCTACAATAAAGATAGAGAGTCAGTAGCAATGACCCGGTATTGCTATCTCGCTAGCTGCACTAGTACTTCCTATCAGCGGGGGTCGGCACCCTAAAAAGCACGCAAATGGCGCCCCCGCTCCACGACGACTAAACTGATCTGACCCTAAAATCTAAGGGTAGGCAGGATGTTACCTAGATATATTAGAACATAAACATTCAAGAGGATATACCCGATTTTAATAATAAAGTGTCCTCATCATATACACAGATACCCATAGAATGTGCTGATCATTCATACTCCACACAGCTTATAGTTATTACATTCGCATATATGTAAGAAGAAAATCATAAGATACTTTGCGGGTAAGATAATCTCCCAAATCTAAACCAAGTTGATCAGAGTATAAGCACATACCAAGAGGACACAATCCTCCTAAAGCGAAAGCCGTTTAGTTATCACGGCATAACATTCAAATACACCAGGTGCTCCCTTCTCCAAACTCAACGCGTTTCCCCTCCGCAAATAACAGGAGGTTCATCAGGAGTTTATCAGATACAAAAAAGGGTTACTTGGCTTCCTTCATGAATGGTGCAGATAAATGACATGGTCTGTAACACCGTCGGGTCGATACCTCATGGATATGGTGCTCCCAGACAAATGCCACAGTGTGTGCGTTTTAAAGGCAGGTCGATTGGCTTAGACACAATCAGCTGTTCTCCGGCGTGTGTATACAAAGCACTTCCGGTATCACATTCCAGCGGGTGTCATGTGTAGTCTGGCGTCTACTACGTCTACTGCGCCGGCCCCAAAATACAAACACGCCCCCTATTCCTAAGCGTGGGTTCGTAATTGTCTATACATACTACTGCGCACGCTCCAGAAACTGTAGCGTCTCCTACGCAAGTGGCGCCGATGACAAACATACACGCCCCTTTATCAACAGGCGAGGGATCGTACTTGTTCGTCCATGCCACTGCGCACGCGCCAAATCTGTAGCGTCTCCTATGCATACCACGCCTGCGCCAAACAAACACATCCCTTGTTCTCAGGCGAGTGTTCGTAGTTGTTCATACAAGCTACTGCGCATGCGCCAGTCGTGACGCAAACAGCACTCAGAGGGACAGCCCACATCATTATCTACACGGAGTGCCGCTTTACAGCTAATTCGCCGGCGTAGAAAGAAGTACGCATGCTCAATAGCCATATTACAAGAGAGTGCTACATGATTACAACATCGCAGATACAAATTGAGCGCACACGCGCAGAGTAAATATGCATAATAGTTACCATAAAAATGATAATGCCATGATAACATTTACAGATGAACAAACTCCATAGTGCACAAAGCCAGCGCTGTAAACAGATACGTCCAGTATACAAGACCTTCCATTTCAGCAAGCTGTAAAGATACCGATGGTTTGTTATACCAGCGCAACACTGCGTAAACGCAAAAAGGAAAGTCTGCTTCAAAATATGCATATATTCAAATGTCTCGCTAGAACAGTACCCCATTATGACACCCCATGAGTGCCAAACATGGGCATATTACAGTTGAGCGTTAGGCAAATCCCTGATATGGGCTTATCCAAAATTGCAGATACATAAGTCCAAATATATCAATACAATCATTGTTTATGCCATGGATTGGCTAGTACACTTATATTTATGATTATAAATGGAAAATCAGGGAACATACATTTAAAGTGACCAAGCTGAAAAAACGCACACACTCCCAAAATACTCCCGTAGACAAGATATTGTTCACAGGTACTAACAGATGCCCTGTCCAAGAGATCAGGACAGATATTATAAACTAGACTGACCCATTCGGGTCGATAAAACAGATTTTCTCATCGCCAACCGATAAAGGAGTCATAGATAACAGCCAAAGTTCATTTGTTCGTTCAACCCTTTTGGGAAGACCGTATCCAGTCTGTGGATCCATTTTAATTCCTTTTGTAAGATCTTCCGATCCCAATCACCGCCCCTGATGGAAGGGGCTACCACTTCAATGGCACAGAAAGTGAAGGACGCGAGATCACCCCGATGCACCATCCGAACATGCCTAGATATTGGGGTATCCCTGGCATGCCTAATGTCACCCAGGTGGTCCCCTATCCTTCTTCTCAGTTCCCTTTTTGTTTTCCCCACATAGTTTAATGGGCAAGTGCATTTAAACAAGTATATAACTCCACTCGTTTTACAGTTTGCAAAATGTCTGCTCTCAAAAACCTGTCCTGTACTAGCACTGGAAAAACCATTCCCGGTGTCCAGATATCCACAGAAGG
Source organism: Ranitomeya imitator (assembly GCF_032444005.1). NCBI lineage: Eukaryota > Metazoa > Chordata > Amphibia > Anura > Dendrobatidae > Ranitomeya > Ranitomeya imitator. The sequence continues at coordinate 1,221,188,153 of NC_091282.1, read as the reverse complement.
AACAGGTACCACAACGAAAAGTTCCAAATTGCCTCTTATCCAACCATGTACCACTCTTTTTAGGAGGAGAGAAAACACTGTGCACAAGTTGATCCTTAAGAGATCTCCCCTTTCTGTAGGTGATCATAGGTGTCTCAGGTATACAGTCCTTTATGTCCGTATCTGCCAGTAATATAGCCCAATATTTTTTGATGATATCTCTCACCTCATGGGAACAGTCATCAAACATACCAATGAGTCTCAGAGGAGGGTCCTCATCAACCTTATTTACGGGATGTAATAAGCTGGTTCTAGAGACTGTTTCAACCTGTTTGAAGGCCTCACGGAGTACCTTCATAGGGTAACCTCTTTCAAGAAATCTATTTTTTAGATCCCGTGTCTCAGTATAAAACGAAGCATCAGATGAACAGTTTCTTCTTGCTCTCGTATACTGTCCTTTGGGTATCCCCTCCTGAGCCCATATGGATGATGACTATTCCAATTCAATAAATTGTTTGTAGAGGTGGGTTTTCTGTAGATGGAGGTGGCTAAATGCCCATCCTCCTCCTTACTGATTGTGACAAGAAGTTGATCTTATCACCATTAATCTCAGAGGTGAAACTGAGACCCATGTTGTTATTGTTTAAACTTTTGACAAAGATATTAAAGGATGCCACATCTCCTGACCACAAAATCAAAACGTCATCGATATAACGCCCCCAGAATGTTATCATGGCATTATCATTTTTATGGTAACTATTATGCATATTTACTCTGCGCGTGTGCGCTCAATTTGTATCTGCGATGTTGTAATCATGTAGCACTCTCTTGTAATAGGGCTATTGAGCATGCGTACTTCTTTCTACACCGGCGAATTAGCTGTAAAGCGGCACTCCGTGTAGATAATGATGTGGGCTGTCCCTCTGAGTGCTGTTTGCGTCACGACTGGCGCATGCGCAGTAGCTTGTATGAACAACTACGAACACTCGCCTGAGAACAAGGGATGTGTTTGTTTGGCGCAGGCGTGGTATGCATAGGAGACGCTACAGATTTGGCGCGTGCGCAGTGGCATGGACGAACAAGTACGATCCCTCGCCTGTTGATAAAGGGGCGTGTATGTTTGTCATCGGCGCCACTTGCGTAGGAGACGCTACAGTTTCTGGAGCGTGCGCAGTAGTATGTATGGACAATTACGAACCCACGCTTAGGAATAGGGGGCGTGTTTGTATTTTGGGGCCGGCGCAGTAGACGTAGTAGACGCCAGACTACACATGACACCCGCTGGAATGTGATACCGGAAGTGCTTTGTATACACACGCCGGAGAACAGCTGATTGTGTCTAAGCCAATCGACCTGCCTTTAAAACGCACACACTGTGGCATTTGTCTGGGAGCACCATATCCATGAGGTATCGACCCAACGGTGTTACAGACCATGTCATTTATCTGCACCATTCATGAAGGAAGCCAAGTAACCCTTTTTTGTATCTGATAAATTCCTGATGAACCTCCTGTTATTTGCGGAGGGGAAACGCGTTGAGTTTGGAGAAGGGAGCACCTGGTGTATTTGAATGTTATGCCGTGATAACTAAACGGCTTTCGCTTTAGGAGGATTGTGTCCTCTTGGTATGTGCTTATACTCTGATCAACTTGGTTTAGATTTGGGAGATTATCTTACCCGCAAAGTATCTTATGATTTTCTTCTTACATATATGCGAATGTAATAACTATAAGCTGTGTGGAGTATGAATGATCAGCACATTCTATGGGTATCTGTGTATATGATGAGGACACTTTATTATTAAAATCGGGTATATCCTCTTGAATGTTTATGTGTTCTAATATATCTAGGTAACATCCTGCCTACCCTTAGATTTTAGGGTCAGATCAGTTTAGTCGTCGTGGAGCGGGGGCGCCATTTGCGTGCTTTTTAGGGTGCCGACCCCCGCTGATAGGAAGTACTAGTGCAGCTAGCGAGATAGCAATACCGGGTCATTGCTACTGACTCTCCATCTTTATTGTAGGGGCACTGAGTGTTTGTCGTTTTTCCGCTCCCTGTTCCATTAGGGCTTATCAGGGCTAGCAGGGAGAGTCGACGAGGAGCGGGGGCGCCACTGCGCAGGTGTTATAGGGTGCCAACCTCCGCTGGTAGGTAGGGTGTATTTAGTGATTTTAGGGATTGGCACCATCTCGGCCTTTCCTATGGAATGTTGTTGTTTTGGTGATGGTGTAGTTATGCACATATTGGATATTTAGTGTTTTTAAGAATTATCAATAAAGGTTAACTTTTAATTCTTGGGATTTTTTCTGTGAGCTCTATTATACTGTATGGACCATGGGGGGATATATTATACTGTATGGACCATGGGGATGCATTATACTGTATGGAACAAGAGGTGCATTATGCTATATGGGACATGGGTGCATTATATTACATGGGGTACATTATACTGTATGGAGGACTATACGGGGCTATTAAAATATTTGAAGGATTGTGTGGGAGTCTTTAAACTATGCGGACAATTATACAGTGTGACAGTTTGTGCAGGGTCCATCATACTGTGTGGGGGCAATATACAGTGTGAAGTGTGGGGGCATTATACTACATGGAGGGCTGTGTGGGGGGTCCCAGTTGGGGGATCATACTGTGTTGGGGTCACCATACTTCTCTGGGACAGTTGCGGGGTGGGGTACAGTAGGGTCATCATACTGTGTGTGAGGAGGGTACTGGGAGGAACTAACTATGGGGGTATCATAGTGTTTGTGGGCACTTTTGTTGACATCATACTTTACAAATGCAATGAAAGAGGGATCTAGGGCTCCAGTAGGAGGATAATTAGAGGGTGCACAGAACCGCAGAGCAGGTGCAGTGATAGAAGTCAGAAGTGTCTTTGTTGTTTTCTCTGCAGCCGAGTCCTGGCTGGAGAAGTCGTCATGTCGGTCTGGGCCAGATGGAAAAGACGGGAAACATGAACGATTCCAGCAGAAAGGACGTCAGCGGTAAGTAGTTATCTGTAACTGTGCAGTGATCTTTGTTCTGTAGGGCTGGGATCCACCACTGACCATATGGCGGTAATATCCATGTCTGTCTTTGTATGGAGAGTATCTGCTGAGGTTCTCCGCCACTATTAGCTGTAATCAGTAGGGTTGAGCGAAACGGATCGTTCATTTTCAAAAGTCGCCGACTTTTGGCAAAGTCGGGTTTCATGAAACCCGACCCCTGTGTGGGGTCGGCCATGCGGTACGCGACTTTCGCGCCAAAGTCGCGTTTCGTATGACGCGCTTGGCGCCATTTTTTTCAGCCAATGAAGGGGTGTGGGCAGAGTGATGACATAGGCGTCCACGCCCCTAAGACCTATCGCCATGTTGTCGCTTGTGCGCTGTAGCGATTTGCAATGTGTAACACCAGCTTTTCAGTTCAGGGACGAGAGAGAGGAGGAAGAGGAAGAAGAGGAAGAAGAGGAAGAAGAGGAAGAAGAGGAAGAAGAGGAAGAAGAGGAGGAAGAGGAGGAAGAGGAGGAGGAAGAGGAGGAAGAGGAGGAAGAGGAGGAGGAAGAGGAAGAGGAGGAGGAGGAGGAGGAGGAGGAGGAGGAGGAGGAGGAAGAGGAAGAGGAAGAGGAGGAGGAAAAAAAAAAAATCCCATTGGCTTTGCATTGGGTTTCGGTCGATCCTCGACTTTTCGCCATAATCGGCCGATTTCACTCGACTCGACTTTTGAGATAGTCGGGTTTCGCGAAACCCGGCTCGACCCTAAAAAAGTCAAGGTCGCTCAACCCTAGTAATCAGGGTCACATGGTGGAGGGCCACTCAGAAGATTCGCCCCCCATGAACCAAACCCCAGCTACAGGGGGCTGAATACAAATGCACAGAACAATTTTCACATTTATAATTTTGTAATATTTAGTATAATTTCCTTTACACTTCACAAATACGTGTTATTTAGGGCTGAGATCACATAAAATCCCAATAAAATACATTTATGCTTGTGGCTGTAACGTGAAAATATGGAAAGTTCACAGGGTATGAAGACTTATTCAAGGCCCTGTACATACATTGTCTATAGCAGCGATTATCAGACGTCCCGGACACTCAGCTTGTATACGGATCTCATCTACATAAACACTTGTGTCCCGGAGTTATTATATAATATTATCTACAGTTGTGTCCAAAAGTTCTGACGCACATTCCGGTTCTCACATTTTCCCTCTCATGTTTTCGCCCTTTTTGTCGCTGTTTCTGTGGTTACTGATGGACAATTGTAAACATTCCGCACGTTGTTACACTATTAATTAAAAATCCATGTCGTTTCTGTGACGCCTCAATATTCCCAGCGCTGCCCCTTATTCTCCGCGCCCCCGCCCCTTATTCCCCGTGCCCCGGCCCCTTATTCTCCGCGACCCTGTTCCTTATTCTCCACGCTCCCGCCCCTTATTCTCCGCGACCCTGCCCCTCATTCTCCACGCTCCTGCCCCTCATTCTCCGCGACCCTGCCCCTTATTCTCCACGCTCCCGCCCCTTATTCTCCAGACTCCCGCCCCTTATTCTCCAGACTCCCGCCCCTTATTCTCCACGCTCCGGCCCCTTATTCTCCACGCTCCGGCCCCTTATTCTCCACGCTCCGGCCCCTTATTCGCCACGCTCCGGCCCCTTATTCTCCGCGCCCCGGCCCCTTATTCTCCGCGCCCCGGCCCCTTATTCTCCACACTCCCGCCCCTTATTCTCCACACTCCCGCCCCTTATTCCCAACACTCCCGCCCCTTATTCTCCACACTCCCGCCCTTTATTCTCCACGCTCCCGCCCTTTATTCTCCACGCTCCCGCCCCTTATTCTCCACGCTCCCGCCCCTTATTCTCCAGACTCCCGCCCTTTATTCTCCACGCTCTGGCCCCTTATTCTCCACGCTCTGGCCCCTTATTCTCCACGCTCTGGCCCCTTATTCTCCACGCTCTGGCCCCTTATTCTCCACGCTCCGGCCCCTTATTCTATGGATATCAGTATCTGAGCAGATCTTGACTGATGGCCCTCCATTCTGGTCTCATCAGCACTCTGAGTTTTTCAGAATTTATGGGGTTTACTTTGTTGCTTTTTGTGAAATGACTGCATGTCATCACTGGGATGAGATCTGGGGGGTTTCCATCCGTGGACCAGAAATGTCAATGTTTTCTTCCCCGGCCCCGATGTTCTCACTTTTCCCATGTGACCTGATCTCAATCATGCTGTGAAAAGCATCATCACCGCATTGTCCTGGATGATGGGAGACAATCCCTCCATGGATGAGAAGCCCCCGCACATTGTGAGTGATCCCCTCCATGGATGAGAAGCCCCCACACATTGTGAGTGACCCCCTCCATGGATGAGAAGCCCCCGCACATTGTGAGTGATCCCCTCCATGGATGAGAAGCCCCCACACATTGTGAGTGACCCCCTCCATGGATGAGAAGCCCCCACACATTGTGAGTGACCCCCTCCATGGATGAGAAGCCCCCGCACATTGTGAGTGATCCCCTCCATGGATGAGAAGCCCCCACACATTGTGAGTGACCCCCTCCATGGATGAGAAGCCCCCGCACATTGTGAGTGATCCCCTCCATGGATGAGAAGCCCCCACACATTGTGAGTGACCCCCTCCATGGATGAGAAGCCCCCACACATTGTGAGTGACCCCCTCCATGGATGAGAAGCCCCCGCACATTGTGAGTGATCCCCTCCACTTATGAGAAGCCCCCACACATTGTGAGTGATCCCCTCCATGGATGAGAAGCCCCCACACATTGTGAGTGACCCCCTCCATGGATGAGAAGCCCCCACACATTGTGAGTGACCCCCTCCATGGATGAGAAGCCCCCACACATTGTGAGTGATCCCCTCCATGGATGAGAAGCCCCCGCACATTGTGAGTGATCACCTCCATGGATGAGAAGTCCCCGCACATTGTGAGTGATCCCCTCCATGGATGAGAAACCCCCACACATTGTGAGTGATCCCCTCCATGGATGAGAAGACTCCACACATTGTGAGTGATCACCTCCATGGATGAGAAGCCCCCACACATTGTGAGTGACCCCCTCCATGGATGAGAAGCCTCCACACATTGTGAGTGATCACCTCCATGGATGAGAAGTCCCCGCACATTGTGAGTGATCCCCTCCATGGATGAGAAACCCCCACACATTGTGAGTGATCCCCTCCATGGATGAGAAGACTCCACACATTGTGAGTGATCCCCTCCATGGATGAGAAGCCCCCACACATTGTGAGTGATCACCTCTATGGATGAGAAGCCCCCGTACATTGTGAGTGATCCCCTCCATGGATGAGAAGCCCCCACACATTGTGAGTGACCCCCTCCATAGATGAGAAGCCCCCACACATTGTGAGTGATCCCCTCCATGGATGAGAAGCCCCCGCACATTGTGAGTGACCCCCTCCATGGATGAGAAGCCCCCGCACATTGTGAGTGATCCCCTCCATGGATGAGAAGCCCCCAAACATTGTGAGTGACCCCTCCATGGATGAGAAGCCCCCACACATTGTGAGTGATCCCCTCCATAGATGAGAAGACTCCACACATTGTGAGTGATCCCCTCCATGGATGAGACGCCTCCACACATTGTGAGTGACCCCTCCATGAATGAGAAGCCCCCACACATTGTGAGTGATCCCCTCCATGGATGAGAAGACTCCACACATTGTGAGTGATCCCCTCCATGGATGAGAAGCCCCCGCACATTGTGAGTAATCCCCTCCATGGATGAGAAGCCTCCACACATTGTGAGTGATCCCCTCCATGGATGAGAAGCCCCCGCACATTGTGAGTGATCTCCTCCATGGATGAGAAGACTCCACACATTGTGAGTGATCCCCTCCATGGATGAGAAGCCCCCGCACATTGTGAGTGATCCCCTCCACTTATGAGAAGCCCCCACACATTGTGAGTGATCCCCTCCATGGATGAGAAGCCCCCACACATTGTGAGTGACCCCCTCCATGGATGAGAAGCCCCCACACATTGTGAGTGATCCCCTCCATGGATGAGAAGCCCCCGCACATTGTGAGTGACCCCCTCCATGGATGAGAAGCCCCCACACATTGTGAGTGACCCCCTCCATGGATGAGAAGCCTCCACACATTGTGAGTGATCACCTCCATGGATGAGAAGTCCCCGCACATTGTGAGTGATCCCCTCCATGGATGAGAAGCCCCCACACATTGTGAGTGACCCCCTCCATGGATGAGAAGCCCCCACACATTGTGAGTGACCCCCTCCATGGATGAGAAGCCTCCACACATTGTGAGTGATCTCCTCCATGGATGAGAAGACTCCACACATTGTGAGTGATCCCCTCCATGGATGAGAAGACTCCACACATTGTGAGTGATCCCCTCCATGGATGAGAAGCCCCCGCACATTGTGAGTGACCCCCTCCATGGATGAGAAGCCTCCACACATTGTGAGTGATCCCCTCCATGGATGAGAAGCCCCCGCACATTGTGAGTGATCTCCTCCATGGATGAGAAGACTCCACACATTGTGAGTGATCCCCTCCATGGATGAGAAGCCCCCGCACATTGTGAGTGATCCCCTCCACTTATGAGAAGCCCCCACACATTGTGAGTGATCCCCTCCATGGATGAGAAGCCCCCACACATTGTGAGTGACCCCCTCCATGGATGAGAAGCCCCCACACATTGTGAGTGATCCCCTCCATGGATGAGAAGCCCCCGCACATTGTGAGTGACCCCCTCCATGGATGAGAAGCCCCCACACATTGTGAGTGACCCCCTCCATGGATGAGAAGCCTCCACACATTGTGAGTGATCACCTCCATGGATGAGAAGTCCCCGCACATTGTGAGTGATCCCCTCCATGGATGAGAAGCCCCCACACATTGTGAGTGACCCCCTCCATGGATGAGAAGCCCCCACACATTGTGAGTGACCCCCTCCATGGATGAGAAGCCTCCACACATTGTGAGTGACCCCCTCCATGGATGAGAAGCCCCCACACATTGTGAGTGATCCCCTCCATGGATGAGAAGCCCCCACACATTGTGAGTGACCCCCTCCATGGATGAGAAGCCCCCACACATTGTGAGTGACCCCCTCCATGGATGAGAAGCCTCCACACATTGTGAGTGATCACCTCCATGGATGAGAAGTCCCCGCACATTGTGAGTGATCCCCTCCATGGATGAGAAACCCCCACACATTGTGAGTGATCCCCTCCATGGATGAGAAGACTCCACACATTGTGAGTGATCCCCTCCATGGATGAGAAGACTCCACACATTGTGAGTGATCACCTCCATGGATGAGAAGCCCCCACACATTGTGAGTGACCCCCTCCATGGATGAGAAGCCTCCACACATTGTGAGTGATCACCTCCATGGATGAGAAGTCCCCGCACATTGTGAGTGATCCCCTCCATGGATGAGAAACCCCCACACATTGTGAGTGATCCCCTCCATGGATGAGAAGACTCCACACATTGTGAGTGATCCCCTCCATGGATGAGAAGCCCCCACACATTGTGAGTGATCACCTCTATGGATGAGAAGCCCCCGTACATTGTGAGTGATCCCCTCCATGGATGAGAAGCCCCCACACATTGTGAGTGACCCCCTCCATAGATGAGAAGCCCCCACACATTGTGAGTGATCCCCTCCATGGATGAGAAGCCCCCGCACATTGTGAGTGACCCCCTCCATGGATGAGAAGCCCCCGCACATTGTGAGTGATCCCCTCCATGGATGAGAAGCCCCCAAACATTGTGAGTGACCCCTCCATGGATGAGAAGCCCCCACACATTGTGAGTGATCCCCTCCATGGATGAGAAGACTCCACACATTGTGAGTGATCCCCTCCATGGATGAGAAGCCTCCACACATTGTGAGTGATCTCCTCCATGGATGAGAAGACTCCACACATTGTGAGTGATCCCCTCCATGGATGAGAAGACTCCACACATTGTGAGTGATCCCCTCCATGGATGAGAAGCCCCCGCACATTGTGAGTGATCTCCTCCATGGATGAGAAGACTCCACACATTGTGAGTGATCCCCTCCATGGATGAGAAGACTCCACACATTGTGAGTGATCCCCTCCATGGATGAGAAGCCCCCACACATTGTGAGTGATCCCCTCCATGGATGAGAAGCCCCCAAACATTGTGAGTGACCCCTCCATGGATGAGAAGCCCCCACACATTGTGAGTGATCCCCTCCATGGATGAGAAGACTCCACACATTGTGAGTGATCCCCTCCATGGATGAGAAGACTCCACACATTGTGAGTGATCCCCTCCATGGATGAGAAGCCCCCGCACATTGTGAGTGATCCCCTCCATGGATGAGAAGCCCCCACACATTGTGAGTGACCCCCTCCATGGATGAGAAGCCCCCACACATTGTGAGTGATCCCCTCTATGGATGAGAAGCCTCCACACATTGTGAGTGACCCCCTCTATGGATGAGAAGCCCCCACACATTGTCAGTGACCCCTCCATGGATGAGAAGCCCCCACACATTGTCAGTGACCCCTCCATGGATGAGAAGCCTCCACACATTGTGAGTGATCACCTCCATGGATGAGAAGTCCCCGCACATTGTGAGTGATCCCCTCCATGGATGAGAAACCCCCACACATTGTCAGTGACCCCTCCATGGATGAGAAGACTCCACACATTGTGAGTGATCCCCTCCATGGATGAGAAGACTCCACACATTGTGAGTGATCCCCTCCATGGATGAGAAGCCCCCGCACATTGTGAGTGATCCCCTCCATGGATGAGAAGCCCCCACACATTGTGAGTGATCACCTCCATGGATGAGAAGTCCCCGCACATTGTGAGTGATCCCCTCTATGGATGAGAAGCCTCCACACATTGTGAGTGACCCCCTCTATGGATGAGAAGCCCCCACACATTGTCAGTGACCCCTCCATGGATGAGAAGCCCCCACACATTGTCAGTGACCCCTCCATGGATGAGAAGCCTCCACACATTGTGAGTGATCACCTCCATGGATGAGAAGCCCCCGCACATTGTGAGTGATCCCCTCCATGGATGAGAAGACTCCACACATTGTGAGTGATCCCCTCCATGGATGAGAAGCCCCCACACATTGAGAGTGACCCCCTCCATGGATGAGAAGCCCCCGCACATTGTGAGTGATCCCCTCCATGGATGAGAAGCCCCCACACATTGTGAGTGACCCCCTCCATGGATGAGAAGCCCCCGTACATTGTGAGTGATCCCCTCCATGGATGAGAAGCCCCCGTACATTGTGAGTGATCCCCTCCATGGATGAGAAGCCCCCACACATTGTGAGTGACCCCCTCCATGGATGAGAAGCCCCCGCACATTGTGAGTGATCCCCTCCATGGATGAGAAGCCCCCGCACATTGTGAGTGATCCCCTCCATGGATGAGAAGCCCCCACACATTGTGAGTGACCCCCTCCATGGATGAGAAGCCCCCGCACATTGTGAGTGATCCCCTCCATGGATGAGAAGCCCCCGCACATTGTGAGTGATCCCCTCCATGGATGAGAAGCCCCCGCACATTGTGAGTGATCCCCTCCATGGATGAGAAGCCCCCACACATTGTGAGTGACCCCCCTCCATGGATGAGAAGCCCCCACACATTGTGAGTGATCCCTCCATGGATGAGAAGCCTCCACACATTGTGAGTGATCACCTCCATGGATGAGAAGTCCCCGCACATTGTGAGTGATCCCCTCCATGGATGAGAAACCCCCACACATTGTGAGTGATCCCCTCCATGGATGAGAAGACTCCACACATTGTGAGTGATCCCCTCCATGGATGAGAAGCCCCCACACATTGTGAGTGACCCCCTCCATGGATGAGAAGCCCCCGCACATTGTGAGTGACCCCCTCCATGGATGAGAAGCCTCCACACATTGTGAGTGATCCCCTCCATGGATGAGAAGCCTCCACACATTGTCAGTGATCCCCTCCATGGATGAGAAGCCCCCGCACATTGTGAGTGACCCCCTCCATGGATGAGAAGCCTCCACACATTGTGAGTGATCCCCTCCATGGATGAGAAGCCTCCACACATTGTGAGTGATCCCCTCCATGGATGAGAAGCCCCCGTACATTGTGAGTGATCCCCTCCATGGATGAGAAGCCCCCGTACATTGTGAGTGATCCCCTCCATGGATGAGAAGCCCCCACACATTGTGAGTGACCCCCTCAATGGATGAGAAGCCCCCGTACATTGTGAGTGATCCCCTCCATGGATGAGAAGCCCCCGTACATTGTGAGTGATCCCCTCCATGGATGAGAAGCCCCCACACATTGTGAGTGACCCCCTCCATAGATGAGAAGCCCCCACACATTGTGAGTGATCCCCTCCATGGATGAGAAGCCCCCGCACATTGTGAGTGACCCCCTCCATGGATGAGAAGCCTCCACACATTGTGAGTGATCCCCTCCATGGATGAGAAGCCTCCACACATTGTGAGTGATCACCTCCATGGATGAGAAGCCCCCGCACATTGTGAGTGATCCCCTCCATGGATGAGAAGCCCCCAAACATTGTGAGTGACCCCTCCATGGATGAGAAGCCCCCACACATTGTGAGTGATCCCCTCCATGGATGAGAAGACTCCACACATTGTGAGTGACCCCCTCAATGGATGAGAAGCCCCCACACATTGTGAGTGACCCCCTCCATGGATGAGAAGCCCCCACACATTGTGAGTGATCCCCTCCATGGATGAGAAGCCCCCACACATTGTGAGTGATCTCCTCCATGGATGAGAAGACTCCACACATTGTGAGTGATCCCCTCCATGGATGAGAAGCCCCCACACATTGTGAGTGATCCCCTCCATGGATGAGAAGCCTCCACACATTGTGAGTGATCCCCTCCATGGATGAGAAGCCTCCACACATTGTGAGTGACCCCTCCATGGATGAGAAGCCTCCACACATTGTGAGTGATCCCCTCCATGGATGAGAAGCCCCCGCACATTGTGAGTGATCTCCTCCATGGATGAGAAGACTCCACACATTGTGAGTGATCCCCTCCATGGATGAGAAGCCCCCACACATTGTGAGTGATCCCCTCCATGGATGAGAAGCCCCCAAACATTGTGAGTGACCCCTCCATGGATGAGAAGCCCCCACACATTGTGAGTGATCCCCTCCATGGATGAGAAGACTCCACACATTGTGAGTGATCCCCTCCATGGATGAGAAGCCCCCACACATTGTGAGTGATCCCCTCCATGGATGAGAAGACTCCACACATTGTGAGTGATCCCCTCCATGGATGAGAAGCCCCCGCACATTGTGAGTGATCCCCTCCATGGATGAGAAGCCCCCACACATTGTCAGTGACACCTCCATGGATGAGAAGCCCCCACACATTGTGAGTGACCCCTCCATGGATGAGAAGCCCCCACACATTGTGAGTGACCCCTCCATGGATGAGAAGCCCCCACACATTGTGAGTGATCCCCTCCATGGATGAGAAGCCCCCGCACATTGTGAGTGATCCCCTCCATGGATGAGAAGCCCCCACACATTGTGAGTGATCCCCTCCATGGATGAGAAGCCCCCGCACATTGTGAGTCATCCCCTCCATGGATGAGAAGCCCCCGCACATTGTGAGTGATCCCCTCCATGGATGAGAAGCCCCCACACATTGTCAGTGACACCTCCATGGATGAGAAGCCCCCACACATTGTGAGTGACCCCTCCATGGATGAGAAGCCCCCACACATTGTGAGTGATCCCCTCCATGGATGAGAAGACTCCACACATTGTGAGTGACCCCCTCCATGGATGAGAAGCTCCCACACATTGTGAGTGATCCCCTCCATGGATGAGAAGCCCCCACACATTGTGAGTGACCCCCTCTATGGATGAGAAGCCCCCACACATTGTGAGTGATCCCCTCCATGGATGAGAAGCCCCCACACATTGTGAGTGACCCCCTCCATGGATGAGAAGCCCCCGCACATTGTGAGTGACCCCTCCATGGATGAGAAACCCCCACACATTGTGAGTGACCCCCTCCATGGATGAGAAGACTCCACACATTGTGAGTGATCCCCTCCATGGATGAGAAGACTCCACACATTGTGAGTGACCCCCTCCATGGATGAGAAGCCCCCAAACATTGTGAGTGACCCCTCCATGGATGAGAAACCCCCACACATTGTGAGTGATCCCCTCCATGGATGAGAAGACTCCACACATTGTGAGTGATCCCCTCCATGGATGAGAAGCCCCCACACATTGTGAGTGATCCCCTCCATGGATGAGAAGACTCCACACATTGTGAGTGATCCCCTCCATGGATGAGAAGCCCCCGCACATTGTGAGTGATCCCCTCCATGGATGAGAAGCCCCCACACATTGTCAGTGACCCCCTCCATGGATGAGAAGCCTCCACACATTGTGAGTGACCCCCTCCATGGATGAGAAGCCCCCACACATTGTGAGTGACCCCTCCATGGATGAGAAGCCCCCGCACATTGTGAGTGATCCCCTCCATGGATGAGAAGCCCCCACACATTGTGAGTGACCCCCTCCATGGATGAGAAGCCTCCACACATTGTGAGTGATCCCCTCCATGGATGAGAAGCCCCCGCACATTGTGAGTGATCCCCTCCATGGATGAGAAGCCCCCACACATTGTCAGTGACACCTCCATGGATGAGAAGCCCCCACACATTGTGAGTGACCCCTCCATGGATGAGAAGCCCCCACACATTGTGAGTGATCCCCTCCATGGATGAGAAGACTCCACACATTGTGAGTGACCCCCTCCATGGATGAGAAGCTCCCACACATTGTGAGTGATCCCCTCCATGGATGAGAAGCCCCCACACATTGTGAGTGACCCCCTCTATGGATGAGAAGCCCCCACACATTGGGAGTGATCCCCTCCATGGATGAGAAGCCCCCACACATTGTGAGTGATCCCCTCCATGGATGAGAAGCCTCCACACATTGTGAGTGATCCCCTCCATGGATGAGAAGACTCCACACATTGTGAGTGACCCCCTCCATGGATGAGAAGCCCCCGCACATTGTGAGTGACCCCCTCCATGGATGAGAAGCCCCCACACATTGTGAGTGATCCCCTCCATGGATGAGAAGCCCCCGCACATTGTGAGTGATCCCCTCCATGGATGAGAAGCCCCCACATATTGTGAGTGATCTCCTCCATGGATGAGAAGACTCCACACATTGTGAGTGATCTCCTCCATGGATGAGAAGCCCCCACACATTGTGAGTGACCCCCTCCATGGATGAGAAGCCCCCACACATTGTGAGTGATCCCCTCCATGGATGAGAAGCCCCCACACATTGTGAGTGATCCCCTCCATGGATGAGAAGCCCCCACATATTGTGAGTGATCTCCTCCATGGATGAGAAGCCCCCACACATTGTGAGTGACCCCCTCCATGGATGAGAAGACTCCACACATTGTGAGTGATCTCCTCCATGGATGAGAAGCCCCCACACATTGTGAGTGATCCCCTCCATGGATGAGAAGACTCCACACATTGTGAGTGACCCCCTCCATGGATGAGAAGCTCCCACACATTGTGAGTGATCCCCTCCATGGATGAGAAGCCCCCACACATTGTGAGTGACCCCCTCTATGGATGAGAAGCCCCCACACATTGTGAGTGATCCCCTCCATGGATGAGAAGCCCCCACACATTGTGAGTGACCCCCTCCATGGATGAGAAGCCCCCGCACATTGTGAGTGACCCCCTCCATGGATGAGAAGCCCCCACACATTGTGAGTGATCCCCTCCATGGATGAGAAGCCCCCACACATTGTGAGTGATCTCCTCCATGGATGAGAAGCCCCCACACATTGTGAGTGACCCCTCCATGGATGAGAAGCCCCCACACATTGTGAGTGATCTCCTCCATGGATGAGAAGCCCCCACACATTGTCAGTGACCCCCTCCATGGATGAGAAGCCTCCACACATTGTGAGTGATCCCCCTCCATGGATGAGAAGCCCCCACATATTGTGAGTGATCTCCTCCATGGATGAGAAGACTCCACACATTGTGAGTGACCCCCTCCATGGATGAGAAGCCCCCGCACATTGTGAGTGATCCCTCCATGGATGAGAAGCCCCCGCACATTGTGAGTGATCCCCTCCATGGATGAGAAGCCCCCGCACATTGTGAGTGATCCCCTCCATGGATGAGAAGCCCCCACACATTGTGAGTGACCCCCTCCATGGATGAGAAGCCCCCACACATTGTCAGTGACCCCTCCATGGATGAGAAGCCCCCACACATTGTGAGTGATCTCCTCCATGGATGAGAAGCCCCCACACATTGTGAGTGACCCCTCCATGGATGAGAAGCCCCCACACATTGTGAGTGATCCCCTCCATGGATGAGAAGCCCCCGCACATTGTGAGTGATCCCCTCCATGTATGAGAAGCCTCCACACATTGTGACTGATCCCTCCATGGATGAGAAGCCTCCACACATTGTGAGTGATCCCCTCCATGGATGAGAAGCCCCCACACATTGTGAGTGATCCCCTCCATGGATGAGAAGCCCCCGCACATTGTGAGTGATCCCCTCCATGGATGAGAAGCCCCCACACATTGTGAGTGATCCCCTCCATGGATGAGAAGCCTCCGCACATTGTGAGTGATCCCTCCATGGATGAGAAGCCCCCGCACATTGTGAGTGATCCCCTCCATGGATGAGAAGCCCCCACACATTGTGAGTGACCCCCTCCATGGATGAGAAGCCCCCACACATTGTGAGTGACCCCCTCCATGGATGAGAAGCCCCCACACATTGTCAGTGACCCCCTCCATGGATGAGAAGCCTCCACACATTGTGAGTGATCCCCTCCATGGATGAGAAGCCCCCACACATTGTGAGTGATCCCCTCCATGGATGAGAAGCCCCCACACATTGTGAGTGACCCCCTCCATGGATGAGAAGCCCCCACACATTGTGAGTGATCCCCTCCATGGATGAGAAGCCCCCGCACATTGTGAGTGATCCCTCCATGGATGAGAAGCCCCCGCACATTGTGAGTGATCCCCTCCATGGATGAGAAGCCCCCACACATTGTGAGTGACCCCCTCCATGGATGAGAAGCCCCCACACATTGTGAGTGACCCCCTCCATGGATGAGAAGCCCCCGCACATTGTGAGTGATCCCCTCCATGGATGAGAAGCCCCCGCACATTGTGAGTGATCCCTCCATGGATGAGAAGCCCCCGCACATTGTGAGTGATCCCCTCCATGGATGAGAAGCCCCCACACATTGTGAGTGACCCCCTCCATGGATGAGAAGCCCCCACACATTGTGAGTGACCCCCTCCATGGATGAGAAGCCCCCACACATTGTCAGTGACCCCCTCCATGGATGAGAAGCCTCCACACATTGTGAGTGATCCCCTCCATGGATGAGAAGCCCCCACACATTGTGAGTGACCCCCTCCATGGATGAGAAGCCCCCACACATTGTGAGTGATCCCCTCCATGGATGAGAAGCCCCCGCACATTGTGAGTGATCCCCTCCATGGATGAGAAACCCCCACACATTGTGAGTGATCCCCTCCATGGATGAGAAGCCCCCACACATTGTGAGTGATCACCTCCATGGATGAGAAGCCCCCACACATTGTGAGTGATCCCCTCCATGGATGAGAAGCCCCCGCACATTGTGAGTGATCCCCTCCATGGATGAGAAGCCCCCACACATTGTGAGTGATCCCCTCCATGGATGAGAAGCCCCCACACATTGTGAGTGACCCCCTCCATGGATGAGAAGCCCCCACACATTGTGAGTGATCCCCTCCATGGATGAGAAGCCCCCACACATTGTGAGTGATCCCCTCCATGGATGAGAAGCCCCCAAACATTGTGAGTGATCACCTCCATGGATGAGAAGCCTCCACACATTGTGAGTGATCCCCTCCATGGATGAGAAGCCCCCACACATTGTGAGTGATCCCCCTCCATGGATGAGAAGCCCCCACACATTGTGAGTGACCCCCTCCATGGATGAGAAGCCTCCACACATTGTGAGTGACCCCCTCCATGGATGAGAAGCCCCCACACATTGTGAGTGATCCCCTCCATGGATGAGAAGCCCCCACACATTGTGAGTGATCCCCTCCATGGATGAGAAGCCCCCACACATTGTGAGTGATCACCTCTATGGATGAGAAGCCCCCACACATTGTCAGTGACCCCTCCATGGATGAGAAGCCTCCACACATTGTGAGTGATCCCCTCCATGGATGAGAAGCCCCCACACATTGTGAGTGACCCCCTCCATGGATGAGAAGCCCCCACACATTGTGAGTGACCCCCTCCATGGATGAGAAACCCCCACACATTGTCAGTGATCCCCTCCATGGATGAGAAGCCCACACACATTGTGAGTGATCCCCTCCATGGATGAGAAGCCCCCACACATTGTGAGTGATCCCCTCCATGGATGAGAAGCCTCCACACATTGTGAGTGACCCCCTCCATGGATGAGAAGCCCCCACACATTGTGAGTGATCCCCTCCATGGATGAGAAGCCCCCGCACATTGTGAGTGATCCCCTCCATGGATGAGAAGCCTCCACACATTGTGAGTGATCCCCTCCATGGATGAGAAACCCCCACACATTGTCAGTGATCCCCTCCATGGATGAGAAGCCCCCACACATTGTCAGTGACCCCTCCATGGATGAGAAGCCTCCACACATTGTCAGTGACCCCTCCATGGATGAGAAGCCCCCACACATTGTCAGTGACCCCCTCCATGGATGAGAAGCCCCCGCACATTGTGAGTGACCCCCTCCATGGATGAGAAGCCACCACACATTGTGAGTGATCCCCTCCATGGATGAGAAGCCCCCGCACATTGTGAGTGACCCCCTCCATGGATGAGAAGCCCCCGCACATTGTGAGTAATCCCCTCCATGGATGAGAAGCCTCCACACATTGTGAGTGATCCCCTCCATGGATGAGAAGCCCCCGCACATTGTGAGTGACCCCCTCCATGGATGAGAAGCCCCCACACATTGTCAGTGACCCCCTCCATGGATGAGAAGCCCCCGCACATTGTGAGTGACCCCCTCCATGGATGAGAAGCCACCACACATTGTGAGTGATCCCCTCCATGGATGAGAAGCCCCCGCACATTGTGAGTGACCCCCTCCATGGATGAGAAGCCCCCGCACATTGTGAGTAATCCCCTCCATGGATGAGAAGCCTCCACACATTGTGAGTGATCCCCTCCATGGATGAGAAGCCCCCGCACATTGTGAGTAATCCCCTCCATGGATGAGAAGCCTCCACACATTGTGAGTGATCCCCTCCATGGATGAGAAGCCTCCACACATTGTGAGTGACCCCCTCCATAGATGAGAAGCCCCCGTACATTGTGAGTGATCCCCTCCATGGATGAGAAGCCTCCACACATTGTGAGTGATCCCCTCCATGGATGAGAAGCCTCCACACATTGTGAGTGATCCCCTCCATGGATGAGAAGCCCCCACACATTGTGAGTGACCCCCTCCATGGATGAGAAGCCTCCACACATTGTGAGTGACCCCTCCATGGATGAGAAGCCCCCACACATTGTCAGTGACCCCTCCATGGATAAGAAGCCCCCGCACATTGTGAGTGATCCCCTCCATGGATTAGAAGCCCCCATACATTGTGAGTGACCCCTCCATGGATTAGAAGCCTCCACACATTGTGAGTGATCCCCTCCATGGATGAGAAGCCTCCACACATTGTGAGTGACCCCCTCCATGGATGAGAAGCCCCCACATATTGTGAGTGACCCCCTCCATGGATGAGAAGCCCCCACACATTGTGAGTGATCCCCTCCATGGATGAGAAACCCCCGCACATTGTGAGTGACCCTCCATGGATGAGAAGACTCCACACATTGTGAGTGATCCCCTCCATGGATGAGAAGCCTCCACACATTGTGAGTGATCCCCTCTATGGATGAGAAGCCCCCACACATTGTGAGTGACCCCCTCCATGGATGAGAAGCCCCCGCACATTGTGAGTGACCCCCTCCATGGATGAGAAGCCCCCGCACATTGTGAGTAATCCCCTCCATGGATGAGAAGCCTCCACACATTGTGAGTGATCCCCTCCATGGATGAGAAGCCCCCGCACATTGTGAGTGATCCCCTCCATGGATGAGAAGCCTCCACACATTGTGAGTGATCCCCTCTATGGATGAGAAGCCCCCGCACATTGTGAGTGATCCCCTCCATGGATGAGAAGCCTCCACACATTGTGAGTGACCCCCTCCATGGATGAGAAGCCTCCACACATTGTGAGTGATCCCCTCCATGGATGAGAAGCCCCCGCACATTGTGAGTGATCCCCTCCATGGATGAGAAGCCTCCACACATTGTGAGTGATCCCCTCTATGGATGAGAAGCCCCCACACATTGTGAGTGACCCCCTCCATGGATGAGAAGCCTCCACACATTGTGAGTGACCCCTCCATGGATGAGAAGCCCCCGCACATTGTGAGTGATCCCCTCCATGGATGAGAAGCCACCACACATTGTGAGTGATCCCCTCCATGGATGAGAAGCCACCACACATTGTGAGTGATCCCCTCTATGGATGAGAAGCCCCCACACATTGTGAGTGACCCCCTCCATGGATGAGAAGCCCCCGCACATTGTGAGTAATCCCCTCCATGGATGAGAAGCCCCCACACATTGTGAGTGACCCCCTCCATGGATGAGAAGCCTCCACACATTGTGAGTGATCCCCTCCATGGATGAGAAGCCCCCGCACATTGTGAGTGACCCCTCCATGGATGAGAAGCCCCCACACATTGTGAGTGATCCCCTCCATGGATGAGAAGCCTCCACACATTGTGAGTGATCCCCTCCATGGATGAGAAGCCCCCGCACATTGTGAGTGACCCCTCCATGGATGAGAAGCCCCCACACATTGTGAGTAATCCCCTCCATGGATGAGAAGCCTCCACACATTGTGAGTGATCCCCTCTATGGATGAGAAGCCCCCACACATTGTGAGTGACCCCCTCCATGGATGAGAAGCCCCCACACATTGTGAGTGACCCCCTCCATGGATGAGAAGCCTCCACACATTGTGAGTGACCTCCTCCATGGATGAGAAGCCCCCACACATTGTGAGTGACCCCCTCCATGGATGAGAAGCCCCCACACATTGTGAGTGACCCCCTCCATGGATGAGAAGCCCCCACACATTGTGAGTGATCCCCTCCATGGATGAGAAGCCCCCGCACATTGTGAGTGATCCTCTCCATGGATGAGAAGCCCCCACACATTGTCAGTGACCCCTCCATGGATGATCTCAGGGGCTTTACTGCTCACAGACAGAGGACTCATGGCCGCGTCATCTTCAGACGTCAGAACACAACGTCACCCCATCCTCTGGCTTCTTGCAGTGTCAGTCTGTCAGCGGCCGCCTCCCTGTGGGCAGATGGACTGACACCTGCCGGCTGCCATGCCCCGGCAAGCTCTGCGCTCGAGGAGACATCCTGGCACTTTCTGGATTTTCTTGGACGCCCTCAGCCCTACTTCACAGTAATTGGACGTCTCTGTTTGAGCTTCTTGAAGATTCCATAAATGGCTGATTTCGGTGCCATCTTACGAGCAGCAATGTCCTTGCCTGTAAAGCATTGATGGCTGCACACGTTTCCTGGGAGGTTTCCTTGGTTATTAGGAGAAGACAATGTTTTCAGGCTCCATTATAAAGCCTGACAGAGAGACATCAGTGTCCTTCTTATTGTGATTACAAATTTCCACTCTAAAAACTGAAACCGTAAAATGTGTGAAAATCGACAGTTGTCTCAAAACTTTGTCGTCACAACTGTATATTCCATTGTTAATTTTCACCATGGAAACAGTCAGCAAGCTGCTCTTCAGCAACTCCTCACCAGCTTCTCTGACCTCCTAGAACCTTGGGGAACAAGCAATGAGCACAGGGATATTTCAGCACAGCATTATGAATACAGCTCTGGAGTAAAGGATGAACTTCTGCACTATTGGATGTAGATTCTGTATATAATGGTAAGAGGCCTGCCGGGCACGGGCGAGGGATGTTGGGAGTTGTCCTTACCTGAACGGTTTCCAGGGAGACCATCAGCGCCCGCTCCTTCTCTGCCAGCTGGATCCGGACACTGGAGTCAGGGTGGGCGGCCTGGGCGTAACCCTGCGAGGCTTTACTGAGGGCGGCGAGACCGAGAGGTTATTACATCAAATAATATAATAATCGCCATAGCAACAGAACGTTATAATAGTGAGGATAACAATCCTCGTCACCATAGGAACAGAACGTTATAATATAATAGTGAGGATAATAATCCTCGTCACCATAGGAACAGAACGCTATAATATAATAGTGAGGATAATAATCCTCGTCACCATAGGAACAGAACGCTATAATATAATAGTGAGCATAATAATCCTCGTCACCATAGGAACAGAACGCTATAATATAATAGTGAGGATAATAATCCTCGTCACCATAGGAACAGAACGCTATAATATAATAGTGAGCATAATAATCCTCGTCACCATAGGAACAGAACGCTATAATATAATAGTGAGGATAATAATCCTCGTCACTATAGGAACAGAATGTTATAATATAATAGTGAGGATAACAATTCTCGTCACCATAGGAACAGAACGTTATAATAGTGAGGATAATGTTCCTCATCACCATAGGAACAGAACGCTATAATATAATAGTGAGGATAATAATCCTCGTCACCATAGGAACAGAACGCTATAATATAATAGTGAGCATAATAATCCTCGTCACTATAGGAACAGAATGTTATAATATAATAGTGAGGATAACAATTCTCGTCACCATAGGAACAGAACGTTATAATAGTGAGGATAATGTTCCTCATCACCATAGGAACAGAACGCTATAATATAATAGTGAGGATAATGATCCTCATCTCCATAGGAACAGAACGCTATAATATAATAGTGAGGATAATGATCCTCGTTACCATAGGAACAGAACTCTATAATATAATAGTGAGGATAATGATCCTCGCCATCCCTATAGTATAACGTTGTAATCACACAGGCGCCTCCTCGCTGTTGTCTCGCTGTTGTCACCCACCTCCCAGCGTCCGCCTTGTCTCCGCCGTTGCTATTCTGCTTTGTTGCATAACCTGGAATATAAGGAAGATTAGGAGACGTGTGATTGGATGGATTTAGGCGTGTATGCCCCCTTATCTTCCCATAAATCTGACATGTAACCTACTATGCAGAACTATGAGTGCTGCTCTGGATGTGATTAGGGTATAAGATGTGATATAATGGCAGATCTATGAGTGCTGTTCTGCATGTGATTAGGGTATAAGATGTAATATAATAGCAGAGCCAGGGTGGATAAAAATCAATGTTTTTTTTTTTTAAATAAAAAAAAAAAAAAAATCGGATTTTTTTTTTATTTAAATCGGATTTTTTTCAATAAACTGCTTTTTGAGGAAAATATTTTACCATCCAAAGGTTCTTCCATCATGAGATAAAGCTGAGTTGTTTAACTCAGTAGAATAAAGGCTGTATATGTGTAACATTCACAATGCCATGCTCTTCCAGAGGTTTCTGTAGGATTAGTGGGCAGTTTCTCTCCTATATTATCACAGACGCTCGCTTTACTTACGCAGTTCTCAAAACTGAATTTGACTCCGCAGAGGTCCCAGCCTCTTCTTCACGGCAAAAATGTTACAACATGAAGAGAGTTGAGAAAAAGACCTTAATCCTATTGTTCTACAAACCTATGAATACAGAATCAACCCCTTCAGTGCCAAGTCCAAGAAGTTAGACAATATGTTTCTGATTGTTTGGAGTGGAATAGATCTGCACAACACAAGAAGAATGTGAATCTAAGTGTGAGGAGGAGGAAGAAAATGAAAGTGAAACTATGAGCACAATACTGCAGTATAGCCACAGACAGACAAGTCTGGATCTGTTTGTGTGTACGATCTGAGGTTTATTACATTCTTTCCTTAGAATGGCAGCAGGCCGTAAAAGAGACCCAGTTTGGGAATATTTTAATGAAGCTCCTTCGCCTATCGGTAAGGCAGGCATGCGTGCAAAATGCAAACGATGCAACAAAGAGATGCAAGGCCTGGTGGCGTGAATGAGGCAACATCATGAGAAGTGCGGTGATGAAGATGACTAAAGAAACACTTCTGAACAGGCAGGATCTTCAGGTTGGTAAACATTTTTATTGAATCCTATTTCTAAAGACTGAACTGTCATGTGTGAGAAAAATTATATTTCTTATTATTACTGCATGTTACTGTCATTTGGTACAGTTATGAAGAAAAACAAATATTCCTTTTGGGGCAGGGGCAGTGATGTGTTGTGAACAATAAGCAGAAATTGTATAAACAATAAAATAACAGCATTGACTTTTTTTGGATTCTGGAAACTATCCACCTCCAAGATCACCATCATCCTGTTCTACAGTTTCAGAGTTATCCATCCAGGATAGTGCTTCATTAGCAGCAGCATCATCATCAGACACCCACAGCCACATATCACCATCACCCAAAAGGAAGAAAAAACCTTTACTTCCTGGAACCACCATAGATAGGTTTGTGATAAGAACTAGCAGATTAGAAAAAGAGTTGATTGATGAAAAAATTGCCCAGTTTATTTATGCAACGAACTCTTCTTTCCGTCTGACTGAGAACCCACATTTCATTAATATGGTTCAGTCACTGAGACCAGGATACAGTCCACCCAGCAGAGCTGATGTTGCAGGGAAACTGCTGGATCAAGTGTATGACAGAGAAATGGAGCAATGTGCAACAGTTCTGGAGGGTAAAATTGTTAACCTAAGTATTGATGGGTGGAGTAATGTCCACAATGATCCTATTGTATGTGCTTGTATAACAACAGAAGAAGGTAAAGTCTCCCTTGCACAAAGAACTGATACGTCAGGAAATGCACACACAGCAGAATACTTACAAGAAGTGGCAGTAAAAGCTATAACGACATGTGAACAAAAATTCAAATGTCCAGTACGCAGTTTGGTCACTGACAATGCTGCAAACGTATCCAAGATGAGAAGAGATTTAGAAGAGCAGGGAGGGAATACAAAGCTGCTAATAACATATGGTTGCAGTGCTCATTTGCTGCACCTCTTAGCCAAAGACTTAAGTGTTCCAGAAATAAAGGCTAATGTTGTTGAAATTGCTAAATACTTCCGTAATAATCATTTTGCTGCAGCAGCTCTGAAAAGGATGGGTGGAACCAAGCTAACGCTCCCACAAGATGTTAGATGGAACTCTGTGGTGGACTGTTTTGAGCAGTATATCAAAAACTGGCCTATTCTGATGACACTTTGTGAAGAAAATCGAGATAAAATAGATGGCACTGTCACGGCCAAAATCCTCAACATTGGGCTTAAGAGAAATGTTGAACATATGCTGAGCTTCCTGAAACGCATCTCTCAAGCTTTAAACAAAATACAGAAAAATAGCTGTTTTATTATGGATGCTGTTGAAATTTGGAAGGAACTGAGTGAACACTTAAAAACAGAACTACACATGGACAGAATTAAATTACAAGCAGTAAATAAACGAATGGGACAAGCACTGACTCCAGCGCATTTTTTGGCAAATATTGTCAATATCCAATATCAGGGTCAAAACCTGAGTGCTGAGGAAGAGGAGTTAGCTATGACATGTGTATCCAGCAATCATCCATCTTTAATGCCAACTATAATAAACTTCAGAGCTAAGGGGGAACCATTCAAGAAATATATGTTTGCTGAAGATATTTTAAGGAAGGTCACACCAGTAAACTGGTGGAAGTCACTTAAGCGCTTGGATTTAGAGACTGTTCAAGTAATGATTTCACTTTTAACAGCAGTAGCTTCTTCTGCAGGCGTTAAAAGAATATTCTCTTCCTTTGGACTCATTCATTCTAAATTGAGAAATCAGTTGGGACCCAATAAAGCAGGAAAGCTTGTTTTTCTTTTCCAGATTATGAATAGGAACAAAGAAGAAGATGATGATGAAGATGACGACAAGTGAGCTACAGAGGACAGCAGGGACAGTAGTATTTAAGTTTTTCATGTGTCGGCTGGGCTGACAGTCTAAGTTTCTTATAATATATATATATTTTGTTTAGCCAAATTAAGCAAATAACTTATGCTGTAATGTTGTTATTGTTTCAGTTGAATAAATCTACTTAAATTGTTATTAAGGTCAGGATTATTTTTCTCCTTCCTAAGTACAACAGAACAGTGGTGTCCAAATATGAATGATTAACCCAGTAAGTAATATAAAAAGTGATTCTAAAAATCTTCATCTACTTGCATGTTAAAGTAGCAAGAACTAGTTTAGGTAGAAACTTTGATTTAAATCACTGATTTAAATCAAGCCTTACTGACTAGTAATTTAAATCGTGATTTAAATCAGTTAGATTTAAATCAAATCCACCCTGAGCAGAGCTATGAGTGCTGCTCTGGATGTGATTAGAGTATAAGATGTAATATAATAGCAGATCTATGAGTGCTGCTCTGGATGTGATTAGGGTATAAGATGTAATATAATAGCAGAGCTATGAGTGCTGCTCTGGATGTGATTAGAGTATAAGATGTAATATAATAGCAGATCTATGAGTGCTGCTCTGGATGTGATTAGGGTATAAGATGTAATATAATAGCAGAGCTATGAGTGCTGCTCTGGATGTGATTAGAGTATAAGATGTAATATAATAGCAGATCTATGAGTGCTGCTCTGGATGTGATTAGGGTATAAGATGTAATATAATAGCAGAGCTATGAGTGCTGCTCTGGATGTGATTAGAGTATAAGATGTAATATAATAGCAGATCTATAAGTGCTGCTCTGGATGTGATTAGGGTATAAGATGTAATATAATAGCAGAGCTATGAGTGCTGCTCTGGATGTGATTAGAGTATAAGATGTAATATAATAGCAGATCTACGAGTGCTGCTCTGGATGTGATTAGACTATAAGATGTAATATAATAGCAGAGCTATGAATGCTGCTCTGGATGTGATTAGGGTATAAGGCATTATATAATGGCAGATCTATGAGTGCTGCTCTGGATGTGATTAGGGTATAAGATCTAATATAATAGCAGAGCTATGAGTGCTGCTCTGGATGTGATTAGGGTATAAGATGTAATATAATAGCAGAGCTATGAATGCTGCTCTGGATGTGATTAGGGTATAAGATCTATAATATAATGCTGGGAGCGTCACTCTGTCTGAAGCCTTTATAGACTACGCAAGCGCCGGCGCAGTCTGGACCCCACAGAATACATTTCAAAAACCTGACCTGCACATCCAAACATAGACTCAGTGTGAACAGGTGCTGAACCTAGAGTCGCCAACTCGTATATAGTTAAATAAATAAGGCAGCACACTGCAGCGCTAGAACATACAAACTTGAAACACGAAATTTGAACTGCATTACTGCACTAGAAACATGAAAAATGAGAGCGTTTAGCGCATAAAAATGGCCAATTTTATGTGTACCTGGTAGCCCCTTTACGGCATCTCTCTTATACCAGGTCCTAAACTTGCCTTACCTCGCTGAGAATAAACGTCTCCATCTGAATGGGTACATGTGAAACCTCTTCCTAGACTAAAATTCTCTCTCTCTGTGGAGGGGTATTGGACCTGCTGTAATTAAAACACCTGAAGCTAGGAGGCGGAGTGCACGATCAGAAGGCTAGAGAATACATAGCCTACAGGTGTTTTAATTACAGCAGGTCCAATACCTCTCCACAGAGAGAGAGCATTTTAGTCTAAGAAGAGGTTTCACATGTACCCATTCAGATGGAGACGTTTATTCTCAGCGAGGTAAGGCAAGTTTAGGACCTGGTATAAGAGAGATGCCGTAAAGGGGCTACCAGGTACACATAAAATTGGCCATTTTTATGCGCTAAACGCTCTCATTTTTCATATTTCTAGTGCAGTAATGCAGTTCAAATTTCGTGTTTTCAAGTTTACATGTTTTAGCGCTGCAGTGTGCTGCCTTATTTACTTAACTATATACGAGTTGGCGACTCTAGGTTCAGCACCTGTTCACACTTGGTCTATGTTTGGATGTGCCGGTCAGGTTTTTGAAATGTATTCTCTAGCCTTCTGATCGTGCACTCCGCCTCCTAGCTTCAGGTGTTTTAATTACAGCAGGTCCAATACCCCTCCACAGAGAGAGAGAATTTTGGTCTAGGAAGAGGTTTCACATGTACCCATTCAGATGGAGACGTTTATTCTCAGCGAGGTAAGGCAAGTTTAGGACCTGGTATAAGAGAGATGCCGTAAAGGGGCTACCAGGTACACATAAAATTGGCCATTTTTATGCGCTAAACGCTCTCATTTTTCATATTTCTAGTGCAGTAATGCAGTTCAAATTTCGTTTTTCAAGTTTGTATGTTCTAGCGCTGCAGTGTGCTGCCTTATTTACTTAACTGGACCCCACAGAGTGACGCTCCCAGGAGATCGCGGTATGCGTAAACACTGAACGCACAGCGCGATCTCCACCAGAGAGGCAGGGACCGTGGACACGCTAGGAGGGTAAGTATTATATTCACCTGTCCCCCGTTCCAGCGCTGCGTGCGGCTCCGTCTCCCGGGTCCTCTGCTGTGACCAGTCACAGCCAGAGGAGCCGGAAGATGGCGGCGCGCAGCGCTGGAACGGGGGACAGGTGAATATAGCAAGTGCTGGGGGGCCTGAACTAGCAGCGATACCAGGACCTGACCCCCACAGCGCGCCGGTGTCCCCGCCTGCTCAGGCCCCCAGCACTCGGCCCCCAGAGACGATAGGCGAGTATGGTTTTTTTTTTATATATATCGCTGCAGCATACGGGGCATATAGTATGGAGCATCTTATGGGGCCATCAACCATAATGGAGCAGTGTACGGGGGCATACCCACTGGAGCGTCTTATGGGGGCCATAAACCTTTATGGAGCAGTGTACGGGGCATATACTATGGAGCATCTTATGGGGGCCATAAACCTTTATGAAGCAGTGTACGGGGGCATACACTATGGAGCATCTTATGGGGGCCATAAACCATAATGGAGCAGTGTACGGGGGCATACACTATGGAGCATCTTATGGGAGCCATAAACCTTTATGGAGCAGTGTACGGGGCATATATTATGGAGCATCTTATGGGGGCCATCAACCATAATGGAGCAGTGTACGGGGGCATATACTATGGAGCATCTTATGGGGGCCATAAACCATAATGGAGCAGTGTACGAGGGCATACACACTGGAGCGTCTTATGGGGCCATAAACCATAATGGAGCAGTGTACAGGGGCATATACTATGGAGCATCTTATGGGGGCCATCAACCATAATGGAGCAGCGTATGGGGCATATGGATGGGAGAAGCAAATTACAGAACGGTGGCGCAGGATGGGACCAGCACATGACAGAATGGTGGCGCAGGATGGGACCAGCACATGACAGAATGGGGGCGCAGGATGGGAGCATCACATGACAGAACGGGGGTGCAGGATGGAGCAGCACATGTCACAATGGGGGCACAGGATGGAGCAGCACATGACAGGATGGAGGCGCAGGATGGATGCAGCAAATGTCACAATGGGGGCGCAAGATGGGTGCAGCACATGTCAGAATGGGGGTGCAGGATGGGAGCAGCACATGACAGAATGGGGGCGCAGGATGGGAGCAGCATATGTCACAATGGGGGCGCAAGATGGGTGCAGAACATGTCAGAATGGGGGTGCAGGATGGGAGCAGCATATGTCACAGGGGGGGCGCAGGATGGAAGCAGCACATGTCAGAATGGGGGCACAGGATGGGAGCAGCACATGTCACAATGGGGGCGCAAGATGGGTGCAGCACATGTCAGAATGGGGGTGCAGGATGGGAGCAGCACATGACAGAATGGGGGCGCAGGATGGGAGCAGCACATGACAGGATGGAGGCGCAGGATGGGAGCAGCATATGTCACAATG
Organism: Ranitomeya imitator; assembly: GCF_032444005.1. Classification (NCBI taxonomy): domain Eukaryota; kingdom Metazoa; phylum Chordata; class Amphibia; order Anura; family Dendrobatidae; genus Ranitomeya; species Ranitomeya imitator. Next base: position 1,221,159,157 of record NC_091282.1, on the reverse strand, counting down.
GGGGCGCAAGATGGGTGCAGCACATGTCAGAATGGGGGTGCAGGATGGGAGCAGCACATGACAGAATGGGGGCGCAGGATGGGAGCAGCACATGTCACAATGGGGGCGCAAGATGGGTGCAGAACATGTCAGAATGGGGGTGCAGGATGGGAGCAGCACATGACAGAACGGGGGCGCAGGATGGGAGCAGCATATGTCACAATGGGGGCGCAAGATGGGTGCAGAACATGTCAGAATGGGGGTGCAGGATGGGAGCAGAACATGTCAGAATGGGGGTGCAGGATGGAGCAGCACATGACAGGATGGAGACCATATACCAATATAAATGCTCGCCACCCGGGCGTAGAACGGGTTCAATAGCTAGTGTAATATAATAGCAGATCTATGAGTGCTGCTCTGGATGTGATTAGGGTATAAGGCATTATATAATGGCACAACTGTGAATGCTGCTCTGGATGTGAAGTGTCACAGCTCTGGCTGTGTGCGGAGACACAATGTCACGCTGTGTCAGTACTATGGAGACATCTTTACACTTGTACACGGATCACATGACTCCGCCAACACCGGGGTGACGGCCGCCATTACCTGAGTCTGGGAGGTTATTCGGCTCTGAGCGGGGACTCGACTCCTGCGAGGAAATAAAGGTCAGATGTCACGCTGCGTCCTACAGTCACTCCCATCATCCCTGACCCCAGGAGCTCACAATCTACAGTTATCACTCCCATCATCCCCGACCCCAGGAACTCACAGTCTACTGTTATCACTCCCATCATCCCTGACCCCAGGAGCTCACAGTCTACTGTTATCACTCTCATCATCCCCGACCCCAGGAGCTCAGTCTACTGTTATCACTCTCATCATCCCCGACCCCAGGAGCTCAGTGTCTACTGTTATCACTCCCATCATCCCCGACCCCAGGAGCTCACAGTCTACTGTTATCACTCTCATCATCCCCGACCCCAGGAGCTCACAATCTACTGTTATCACTCCCATCATCCCCGACCCCAGGAGCTCACAGTCTACTGTTATCACTCTCATCATCCCCGACCCCAGGAGCTCACAGTCTACTGTTATCACTCCCATCATCCCCGACCCCAGGAGCTCACAATCTACTGTTATCACTCCCATCATCCCCGACCCCAGGAGCTCAGACTACTAATATCACTCCCATCATCCCCGACCCCAGGAGCTCACAATCTACTGTTATCACTCCCATCATCCCCGACCCCAGGAGCTCACAATCTACTGTTATCACTCCCATCATCCCCGACCCCAGGAACTCACAGTCTACTGTTATCACTCCCATCATCCCCGACCCCAGGAGCTCACAATCTACTGTTATCACTCCCATCATCCCCGACCCCAGGAGCTCAGACTACTAATATCACTCCCATCATCCCCGACCCCAGGAGCTCACAATCTACTGTTATCACTCCCATCATCCCCGACCCCAGGAGCTCACAATCTACTGTTATCACTCCCATCATCCCCGACCCCAGGAACTCACAGTCTACTGTTATCACTCCCATCATCCCCGACCCCAGGAGCTCACAGTCTACTGTTATCACTCCCATCATCCCAGACCCCAGGAGCTCACAATCTACTGTTATCACTCCCATCATCCTCACCTGCTCGCTCTGCACCTGCCGCTGTCGCTCCTCGATCTTCTGTCTCAGGGTGCAGAGGACGAGCTCCACCACCCCCGGGGAGCACTGCACGATCCTGCGGACCACGTCGTCCGGCACGGAGAAGCTCATCTTACTCAGAACTTTCCTGAGGCATAAGAAGGAATATTCTCTGCTTACTGTCAGTGAATAGAAACATGGTTTATATCTAAAGGCAAAAGAAAAACTAACTGAAGAGGAAGAAAAGGGGGGCTGGAGCTGCAGGGTCTGAGCCTGAGGCTGTGAGAGGGGAGGAGCAGCAGAGGAGGCTGCCGATTGGCTTAGAGCACACAGGGAACACCCCGCCCACTAGAGAAATGACAGGGAATGGAGAACAAGAGAGAGGAGGAGGAGCAGTAATGAAAACAGCAGGGGACAGAGGCGCCGCCGGGAACATGGACCTGGAGGGACCCACCTATTCAGGGTGCTCCAGTTACTGAGCTTCTGCTGGGAGGAGTTGGCCGGGACGTAGTTGTGCATCTCCACCAGTTTGGGAAAATAATGTTTGACGACTTCTGCAGTTAATACTGTGAGGACAGAGACATTATATTGTTATTACAGATCAGTGCGCCAATAAACCCCCATAATAACAGTGATATCCACAGTGCCCCATAATAAGTGATATCCACAGTGCCCCCATAATAACAGTGATATCCACAGTGCCCCCATAATAACAGTGATATCCACAGTGCCCCATAATAAGTGATATCCACAGTGTCCCCATAATAACAGTGATATCCACAGTGCCCCCCATAATAACAGTGATATCCACAGTGCCCCCATAATAGTAGTGATATCCACAGTGCCCCCATAATAACAGTGATATCCACAGTGTCCCCATAATAACAGTGATATCCACAGTGCCCCCATAATAACAGTGATATCCACAGTGTCCCCATAATAGTAGTGATATCCACAGTGCCCCCATAATAACAGTGATATCCACAGTGCCCCCATAATAACAGTGATATCCACAGTGCCCCCCATAATAACAGTGATATCCACAGTGCCCCCATAATAGTAGTGATATCCACAGTGCCCCCATAATAACAGTGATATCCACAGTGTCCCCATAATAACAGTGATATCCACAGTGCCCCCATAATAACAGTGATATCCACAGTGCCCCATAATAAGTGATATCCACAGTGTCCCCATAATAACAGTGATATCCACAGTGCCCCCCATAATAACAGTGATATCCACAGTGCCCCCATAATAGTAGTGATATCCACAGTGCCCCCATAATAACAGTGATATCCACAGTGTCCCCATAATAGTAGTGATATCCACAGTGCCCCCATAATAACAGTGATATCCACAGTGTCCCCATAATAGTAGTGATATCCACAGTGCCCCCATAATAACAGTGATATCCACAGTGCCCCCATAATAGTAGTGATATCCACAGTGCCCCCATAATAACAGTGATATCCACAGTGTCCCCATAATAGTAGTGATATCCACAGTGCCCCCATAATAACAGTGATATCCACAGTGTCCCCATAATAGTAGTGATATCCACAGTGCCCCCATAATAACAGTGATATCCACAGTGCCCCATAATAAGTGATATCCACAGTGCCCCCATAATAACAGTGACATGCGCAGTGCCCCCCATAATAACAGTGATATCCACAGTGCCCCCATAATAACAGTGATATCCACAGTGCCCCATAATAAGTGATATCCACAGTGTCCCCATAATAACAGTGATATCCACAGTGCCCCCCATAATAACAGTGATATCCACAGTGCCCCCATAATAGTAGTGATATCCACAGTGCCCCCATAATAACAGCGATATCCACAGTGCCCCCATAATAGTAGTGATATCCACAGTGCCCCTATAATAACAGTGATATCCACAGTGCCCCATAATAAGTGATATCCACAGTGTCCCCATAATAACAGTGATATCCACAGTGCCCCCATAATAACAGTGATATCCACAGTGCCCCATAATAAGTGATATCCACAGTGTCCCCATAATAACAGTGATATCCACAGTGCCCCCCATAATAACAGTGATATCCACAGTGCCCCCATAATAGTAGTGATATCCACAGTGCCCCCATAATAACAGTGATATCCACAGTGTCCCCATAATAGTAGTGATATCCACAGTGCCCCCATAATAACAGTGATATCCACAGTGCCCCCATAATAGTAGTGATATCCACAGTGCCCCTATAATAACAGTGATATCCACAGTGCCCCCATAATAACAGAGATATCCACAGTGCCCCCATAATAACAGTGATATCCACAGTGCCCCCATAATAACAGTGATATCCACAGTGTCCCCATAATAACAGTGATATCCACAGTGCCCCCCATAATAACAGTGATATCCACAGTGCCCCCATAATAGTAGTGATATCCACAGTGCCCCCATAATAACAGTGATATCCACAGTGCCCCCATAATAACAGAGATATCCACAGTGCCCCCATAATAACAGTGATATCCACAGTGCCCCCATAATAACAGTGATATCCACAGTGTCCCCATAATAACAGTGATATCCACAGTGCCCCCATAATAGTAGTGATATCCACAGTGCCCCTATAATAACAGTGATATCCACAGTGCCCCCATAATAACAGAGATATCCACAGTGCCCCCATAATAACAGTGATATCCACAGTGCCCCCATAATAACAGTGATATCCACAGTGTCCCCATAATAACAGTGATATCCACAGTGCCCCCATAATAGTAGTGATATCCACAGTGCCCCTATAATAACAGTGATATCCACAGTGCCCCCATAATAACAGAGATATCCACAGTGTCCCCATAATAACAGTGATATCCACAGTGTCCCCATAATAACAGTGATATCCACAGTGTCCCCATAATAACAGTGATATCCACAGTGCCCCCATAATAACAGTGATATCCACAGTGCCCCTATAATAACAGTGATATCCACAGTGCCCCATAATAACAGTGATATCCACAGTGCCCCCATAATAACAGAGATATCCACAGTGCCCCATAATAACAGTGATATCCACAGTGCCCCCATAATAACAGTGATATCCACAGTGCCCTCATAATAACAGTGATATCCACAGTGCCCCCATAATAACAGTGATATCCACAGTGCCCCCATAATAACAGTGATATCCACAGTGTCCCCATAATAACAGTGATATCCACAGTGCCCCCATAATAACAGTGATATCCACAGTGCCCCCATAATAACAGTGATATCCACAGTGCCCCCATAATAACAGTGATATCCACAGTGCCCCCCATAATAACAGTGATATCCACAGTGCCCCCATAATAAGTGATATCCACAGTGTCCCCATAATAACAGTGATATCCACAGTGCCCCCATAATAAGTGATATCCACAGTGTCCCCATAATAACAGTGATATCCACAGTGCCCCATAATAACAATGATATCCACAGTGTCCCCATAATAGTAGTGATATCCACAGTGCCCCCATAATAACAGTGATATCCACAGTGTCCCCATAATAGTAGTGATATCCACAGTGCCCCCATAATAACAGTGATATCCACAGTGCCCCATAATAAGTGATATCCACAGTGCCCCCATAATAACAGTGACATGCGCAGTGCCCCCCATAATAACAGTGATATCCACAGTGCCCCCATAATAACAGTGATATCCACAGTGCCCCCATAATAACAGTGATATCCACAGTGCCCCATAATAAGTGATATCCACAGTGTCCCCATAATAACAGTGATATCCACAGTGCCCCCCATAATAACAGTGATATCCACAGTGCCCCCATAATAGTAGTGATATCCACAGTGCCCCCATAATAACAGCGATATCCACAGTGCCCCCATAATAGTAGTGATATCCACAGTGCCCCTATAATAACAGTGATATCCACAGTGCCCCATAATAAGTGATATCCACAGTGTCCCCATAATAACAGTGATATCCACAGTGCCCCCATAATAACAGTGATATCCACAGTGCCCCATAATAAGTGATATCCACAGTGTCCCCATAATAACAGTGATATCCACAGTGCCCCCCATAATAACAGTGATATCCACAGTGCCCCCATAATAGTAGTGATATCCACAGTGCCCCCATAATAACAGTGATATCCACAGTGCCCCCATAATAGTAGTGATATCCACAGTGCCCCTATAATAACAGTGATATCCACAGTGCCCCCATAATAACAGAGATATCCACAGTGCCCCCATAATAACAGTGATATCCACAGTGCCCCCATAATAACAGTGATATCCACAGTGTCCCCATAATAACAGTGATATCCACAGTGCCCCCCATAATAACAGTGATATCCACAGTGCCCCCATAATAGTAGTGATATCCACAGTGCCCCCATAATAACAGTGATATCCACAGTGCCCCCATAATAACAGAGATATCCACAGTGCCCCCATAATAACAGTGATATCCACAGTGCCCCCATAATAACAGTGATATCCACAGTGTCCCCATAATAACAGTGATATCCACAGTGCCCCCATAATAGTAGTGATATCCACAGTGCCCCTATAATAACAGTGATATCCACAGTGCCCCCATAATAACAGAGATATCCACAGTGCCCCCATAATAACAGTGATATCCACAGTGCCCCCATAATAACAGTGATATCCACAGTGTCCCCATAATAACAGTGATATCCACAGTGCCCCCATAATAGTAGTGATATCCACAGTGCCCCTATAATAACAGTGATATCCACAGTGCCCCCATAATAACAGAGATATCCACAGTGTCCCCATAATAACAGTGATATCCACAGTGTCCCCATAATAACAGTGATATCCACAGTGTCCCCATAATAACAGTGATATCCACAGTGCCCCCATAATAACAGTGATATCCACAGTGCCCCTATAATAACAGTGATATCCACAGTGCCCCCATAATAACAGTGATATCCACAGTGCCCCATAATAACAGTGATATCCACAGTGCCCCCATAATAACAGAGATATCCACAGTGCCCCATAATAACAGTGATATCCACAGTGCCCCCATAATAACAGTGATATCCACAGTGCCCTCATAATAACAGTGATACCCACAGTGTCCCCATAATAACAGTGATATCCACAGTGCCCCCATAATAACAGTGATATCCACAGTGCCCCCATAATAACAGTGATATCCACAGTGCCCCCATAATAACAGTGATATCCACAGTGCCCCCCATAATAACAGTGATATCCACAGTGCCCCCATAATAAGTGATATCCACAGTGTCCCCATAATAACAGTGATATCCACAGTGCCCCCATAATAAGTGATATCCACAGTGTCCCCATAATAACAGTGGTATCCACAGTGCCCCCATAATAACAGTGATATCCACAGTGCCCCCATAATAACAGTGATATCCACAGTGCCCCCATAATAACAGTGATATCCACAGTGCCCCCATAATAAGTGATATCCACAGTGTCCCCATAATAACAGTGATATCCACAGTGCCCTCATAATAACAGTGGTATCCACAGTGCCCCCATAATAACAGTGATATCCACAGTGCCCCATAATAACAGTGATATCCACAGTGCCCCCATAATAACAGTGATATCCACAGTGCCCCCATAATAAGTGATATCCACAGTGTCCCCATAATAACAGTGATATCCACAGTGCCCCCATAATAACAGTGATATCCACAGTGCCCCCATAATAAGTGATATCCACAGTGTCCCCATAATAACAGTGATATCCACAGTGCCCTCATAATAACAGTGGTATCCACAGTGCCCCCATAATAACAGTGATATCCACAGTGCCCCCATAATAACAGTGGTATCCACAGTGCCCCCATAATAACAGTGATATCCACAGTGCCCCCATAATAACAGTGATATCCACAGTGCCCCCATAATAAGTGATATCCACAGTGTCCCCATAATAACAGTGATATCCACAGTGTCCCATAATAACAGTGATATCCACAGTGCCCCATAATAACAGTGATATCCACAGTGCCCCCATAATAACAGTGATATCCACAGTGTCCCCATAATAACAGTGATATCCACAGTGTCCCCATAATAACAGTGATATCCACAGTGTCCCCATAATAACAGTGATATCCACAGTGCCCCATAATAACAGTGATATCCACAGTGCCCCCATAATAACAGTGATATCCACAGTGCCCCCATAATAACAGTGATATCCACAGTGCTCCCATAATAACAGTGATATCCACAGTGCCCCATAATAACAGTGATATCCACAGTGTCCCCATAATAACAGTGATATCCACAGTGCCCCCATAATAACAGTGATATCCACAGTGTTCCCATAATAACAGTGATATCCACAGTGTCCCCATAATAACAGTGATATCCACAGTGCCCCATAATAACAGTGATATCCACAGTGCCCCATAATAACAGTGATATCCACAGTGTCCCCATAATAACAGTGATATCCACAGTGCCCCCATAATAACAGTGATATCCACAGTGCCCCCCATAATAACAGTGATATCCACAGTGCCCCCATAATAAGTGATATCCACAGTGTCCCCATAATAACAGTGATATCCACAGTGCCCCCATAATAAGTGATATCCACAGTGTCCCCATAATAACAGTGATATCCACAGTGCCCCCATAATAACAGTGATATCCACAGTGCCCCATAATAACAGTGATATCCACAGTGCCCCCATAATAACAGCGATATCCACAGTGCCCCCATAATAACAGTGATATCCACAGTGCCCCATAATAACAGTGATATCCACAGTGTCCCCATAATAACAGTGATATCCACAGTGTCCCCATAATAACAGTGATATCCACAGTGCCCCCATAATAACAGTGATATCCACAGTGCCCCATAATAACAGTGATATCCACAGTGTCCCCATAATAACAGTGATATCCACAGTGCCCCCATAATAACAGTGATATCCACAGTGCCCCATAATAACAGTGATATCCACAGTGCCCCATAATAACAGTGATATCCACAGTGTCCCCATAATAACAGTGATATCCACAGTGCCCCCATAATAACAGTGATATCCACAGTGCCCCCCATAATAACAGTGATATCCACAGTGCCCCCATAATAAGTGATATCCACAGTGTCCCCATAATAACAGTGATATCCACAGTGCCCCCATAATAAGTGATATCCACAGTGTCCCCATAATAACAGTGATATCCACAGTGCCCCCATAATAACAGTGATATCCACAGTGCCCCCATAATAACAGTGATATCCACAGTGTCCCCATAATAACAGTGATATCCACAGTGTCCCCATAATAACAGTGATATCCACAGTGCCCCCATAATAACAGTGATATCCACAGTGCCCCCATAATAAGTGATATCCACAGTGTCCCCATAATAACAGTGATATCCACAGTGCCCCCATAATAACAGTGATATCCACAGTGCCCCCATAATAACAGTGATATCCACAGTGTCCCCATAATAACAGTGATATCCACAGTGTCCCCATAATAACAGTGATATCCACAGTGCCCCCATAATAACAGTGATATCCACAGTGTCCCATAATAACAGTGGTATCCACAGTGCCCCCATAATAACAGTGATATCCACAGTGCCCCATAATAACAGTGATATCCACAGTGCCCCCATAATAACAGTGATATCCACAGTGCCCCCCATAATAACAGTGATATCCACAGTGCCCCCATAATAAGTGATATCCACAGTGTCCCCATAATAACAGTGATATCCACAGTGCCCCCATAATAAGTGATATCCACAGTGTCCCCATAATAACAGTGATATCCACAGTGCCCCCATAATAACAGTGATATCCACAGTGCCCCATAATAACAGTGATATCCACAGTGCCCCATAATAACAGTGATATCCACAGTGCCCCCATAATAACAGTGATATCCACAGTGTCCCCATAATAACAGTGATATCCACAGTGCCCCCATAATAAGTGATATCCACAGTGTCCCATAATAACAGTGGTATCCACAGTGCCCCCATAATAACAGTGATATCCACAGTGCCCCATAATAACAGTGATATCCACAGTGCCCCCATAATAACAGTGATATCCACAGTGCCCCCATAATAACAGTGATATCCACAGTGCCCCATAATAACAGCGATATCCACAGTGCCCCCATAATAACAGTGATATCCACAGTGCCCCATAATAACAGCGATATCCACAGTGCCCCCATAATAACAGTGATATCCACAGTGTCCCATAATAACAGTGATATCCACAGTGTCCCCATAATAACAGTGATATCCACAGTGCCCCCATAATAACAGTGATTTCCACAGTGCCCTCATAATAACAGTGATATCCACAGTGTCCCCATAATAACAGTGATATCCACAGTGCCCCCATAATAACAGTGATATCCACAGTGCCCCCATAATAACAGTGATATCCACAGTGCCCCCATAATAAGTGATATCCACAGTGTCCCCATAATAACAGTGATATCCACAGTGCCCCATAATAACAGTGATACCCACAGTGCCCCCATAATAACAGTGATATCCACAGTGTCCCCATAATAACAGTGATATCCACAGTGCCCCCATAATAACAGTGATATCCACAGTGCCCCCATAATAACAGTGATATCCACAGTGCCCTCATAATAACAGTGATATCCACAGTGTCCCCATAATAAGTGATATCCACAGTGTCCCATAATAACAGTGATATCCACAGTGCCCCCATAATAACAGTGATATCCACAGTGCTCCCCATAATAACAGTGATATCCACAGTGTCCCCATAATAACAGTGATATCCACAGTGCCCCCATAATAACAGTGATATCCACAGTGCCCCCCATAATAACAGTGATATCCACAGTGCCCCATAATAACAGTGATATCCACAGTGTCCCCATAATAACAGTGATATCCACAGTGCCCCCATAATAACAGTGATATCCACAGTGTCCCCATAATAACAGTGATATCCACAGTGCCCCCATAATAACAGTGATATCCACAGTGCCCCATAATAACAGTGATATCCACAGTGTCTCCATAATAACAGTGATATCCACAGTGTCCCCATAATAACAGTGATATCCACAGTGCCCCCATAATAACAGTGATATCCACAGTGCCCCCCATAATAACAGTGATATCCACAGTGCCCCCATAATAACAGTGATATCCACAGTGCCCCCATAATAACAGTGATATCCACAGTGCCCCCATAATAACAGTGATATCCACAGTGCCCCCATAATAACAGTGATATCCACAGTGCCCCCATAATAACAGTGATATCCACAGTGCCCCATAATAACAGTGATATCCACAATGCCCCCATAATAACAGTGATATCCACAGTGCCCCATAATAACAGTGATATCCACAGTGTCCCCATAATAACAGGGATATCCACAGTGTCCCATAATAACAGTGATATCCACAGTGTCCCCATAATAACAGTGATATCCACAGTGCCCCCATAATAACAGTGATATCCACAGTGTCCTCATAATAACAGTGATATCCACAGTGCCCCCATAATAACAGTGATATCCACAGTGTCCCCATAATAACAGGGATATCCACAGTGTCCCATAATAACAGTGATATCCACAGTGTCCCCATAATAACAGTGATATCCACAGTGTCCCCATAATAACAGTGATATCCACAGTGCCCCCATAATAACAGTGATATCCACAGTGTCCTCATAATAACAGTGGTATCCACAGTGCCCCCATAATAACAGTGATATCCACAGTGCCCCCATAATAACAGTGATATCCACAGTGCCCCCATAATAACAGTGATATCCACAGTGTCCCATAATAACAGTGATATCCACAGTGTCCCCATAATAACAGTGATATCCACAGTGCCCCCATAATAACAGTGATTTCCACAGTGCCCTCATAATAACAGTGATATCCACAGTGTCCCCATAATAACAGTGATATCCACAGTGCCCCCATAATAACAGTGATATCCACAGTGCCCCCATAATAACAGTGATATCCACAGTGCCCCCATAATAAGTGATATCCACAGTGTCCCCATAATAACAGTGATATCCACAGTGCCCCATAATAACAGTGATACCCACAGTGCCCCCATAATAACAGTGATATCCACAGTGTCCCCATAATAACAGTGATATCCACAGTGCCCCCATAATAACAGTGATATCCACAGTGCCCCCATAATAACAGTGATATCCACAGTGCCCCCATAATAACAGTGATATCCACAGTGCTCCCCATAATAACAGTGATATCCACAGTGTCCCCATAATAACAGTGATATCCACAGTGCCCCCATAATAACAGTGATATCCACAGTGCCCCCCATAATAACAGTGATATCCACAGTGCCCCATAATAACAGTGATATCCACAGTGTCCCCATAATAACAGTGATATCCACAGTGCCCCCATAATAACAGTGATATCCACAGTGCCCCCATAATAACAGTGATATCCACAGTGCCCCCATAATAACAGTGATATCCACAGTGCCCCCATAATAACAGTGATATCCACAGTGCCCCCATAATAACAGTGATATCCACAGTGCCCCATAATAACAGTGATATCCACAATGCCCCCATAATAACAGTGATATCCACAGTGCCCCATAATAACAGTGATATCCACAGTGTCCCCATAATAACAGGGATATCCACAGTGTCCCATAATAACAGTGATATCCACAGTGTCCCCATAATAACAGTGATATCCACAGTGTCCCCATAATAACAGTGATATCCACAGTGCCCCATAATAACAGTGATATCCACAATGCCCCCATAATAACAGTGATATCCACAGTGTCCCCATAATAACAGTGATATCCACAGTGTCCTCATAATAACAGTGATATCCACAGTGTCCCCATAATAACAGTGATATCCACAGTGTCCCCATAATAACAGTGATATCCACAGTGCCCCATAATAACAGTGATATCCACAGTGCCCCCATAATAACAGTGATATCCACAGTGCCCCCATAATAACAGTGATATCCACAGTGCCCCCATAATAACAGTGATATCCACAGTGCCCCCATAATAACAGTGATATCCACAGTGCCCCATAATAACAGTGATATCCACAATGCCCCCATAATAACAGTGATATCCACAGTGCCCCATAATAACAGTGATATCCACAGTGTCCCCATAATAACAGGGATATCCACAGTGTCCCATAATAACAGTGATATCCACAGTGTCCCCATAATAACAGTGATATCCACAGTGTCCCCATAATAACAGTGATATCCACAGTGCCCCCATAATAACAGTGATATCCACAGTGTCCTCATAATAACAGTGATATCCACAGTGCCCCATAATAACAGTGATATCCACAGTGTCCCCATAATAACAGTGATATCCACAGTGTCCCATAATAACAGTGATATCCACAGTGCCCCATAATAACAGTGATATCCACAGTGTCCCATAATAACAGTGATATCCACAGTGCCCCCATAATAACAGCGATATCCACAGTGTCCCCATAATAACAGTGATATCCACAGTCCCCCATAATAACAGTGATATCCACAGTGCCCCATAATAACAGTGATATCCACAGTGCCCCATAATAACAGTGATATCCACAGTGTCCCATAATAACAGTGATATCCACAGTGCCCCCATAATAACAGTGATATCCACAGTGCCCCCATAATAACAGTGATATCCACAGTGCCCCCATAATAAGTGATATCCACAGTGTCCCATAATAACAGTGATATCCACAGTGCCCCCATAATAACAGTGATATCCACAGTGTCCCATAATAACAGTGATATCCACAGTGCCCCCATAATAAGTGATATCCACAGTGTCCCCATAATAACAGTGATATCCACAGTGCCCCCATAATAACAGTGATATCCACAGTGCCCCCATAATAACAGTGATATCCACAGTGCCCCCATAATAACAGTGATATCCACAGTGCCCTCATAATAACAGTGATATCCACAGTGCCCCCCATAATAACAGTGATATCCACAGTGCCCCCATAATAACAGTGATAACCACAGTGCCCCCATAATAACAGTGATATCCACAGTGCCCCCATAATAACAGTGACATCCACAGTGCCCCCATAATAACAGTGATATCCACAGTGCCCCCATAATAAGTGATATCCACAGTGTCCACATAATAACAGTGATATCCACAGTGTCCCCATAATAACAGTGATATCCACAGTGTCCCCATAATAACAGTGATAACCACAGTGCCCCCATAATAACAGTGATATCCACAGTGCCCCCATAATAACAGTGATATCCACAGTGCCCCCATAATAACAGTGATATCCACAGTGCCCCCATAATAAGTGATATCCACAGTGTCCACATAATAACAGTGATATCCACAGTGTCCCCATAATAACAGTGATATCCACAGTGTCCCCATAATAACAGTGATATCCACAGTGCCCCATAATAACAGTGACATCCACAGTGCCCCCATAATAACAGTGATATCCACAGTGCCCCCATAATAACAGTGATATCCACAGTGCCCCCATAATAAGTGATATCCACAGTGTCCCCATAATAACAGTGATATCCACAGTGCCCCCATAATAACAGTGATATCCACAGTGTCCCCATAATAACAGTGATATCCACAGTGCCCCCATAATAACAGTGATATCCACAGTGCCCCCATAATAAGTGATATCCACAGTGTCCCCATAATAACAGTGATATCCACAGTGCCCCCATAATAACAGTGATATCCACAGTGCCCCATAATAACAGTGATATCCACAGTGCCCCATAATAACAGCGATATCCACAGTGCCCCAATAATAATAGTGATATCCACAGTGCCCCCATAATAACAGTGATATCCACAGTGTCCCCATAATAACAGTGATATCCACAGTGTCCCCATAATAACAGTGATATCCACAGTGTCCCATAATAACAGTGATATCCACAGTGCCCCCATAATAACAGTGACATCCACAGTGCCCCATAATAACAGTGATATCCACAGTGCCCCCATAATAACAGAGATATCCACAGTGCCCCCATAATAACAGTGATATCCACAGTGTCCCCATAATAACAGTGATATCCACAGTGCCCCCATAATAATAGTGATATCCACAGTGCCCCCATAATAACAGTGATATCCACAGTGCCCCCATAATAACAGCGATATCCACAGTGTCCCCATAATAACAGTGATATCCACAGTGCCCCCATAATAACAGTGATATCCACAGTGCCCCCATAATAACAGTGATATCCACAGTGTCCCCATAATAACAGTGATATCCACAGTGCCCCATAATAACAGTGATATCCACAGTGCCCCCATAATAACAGTGATATCCACAGTGCCCCCATAATAAGTGATATCCACAGTGTCCCCATAATAACAGTGATATCCACAGTGTCCCCATAATAACAGTGATATCCACAGTGTCCCCATAATAACAGTGATATATCCACAGTGCCCCCATAATAACAGTGATATCCACAGTGCCCCATAATAACAGTGATATCCACAGTGCCCCCATAATAACAGTGATATCCACAGTGCCCCCATAATAACAGTGATATCCACAGTGCCCCATAATAACAGTGATATCCACAGTGCCCCCATAATAACAGCGATATCCACAGTGCCCCCATAATAACAGTGATATCCACAGTGCCCCCATAATAACAGTGATATCCACAGTGCCCCCATAATAACAGTGATATCCACAGTGCCCCCATAATAACAGTGATATCCACAGTGTCCCATAATAACAGTGATATCCACAGTGCCCCCATAATAACAGTGATATCCACAGTGCCCCCATAATAACAGTGATATCCACAGTGCCCCCATAATAACAGTGATATCCACAGTGCCCCCATAATAACAGTGATATCCACAGTGCCCCCATAATAACAGTGATATCCACAGTGCCCCCATAATAACAGTGATATCCACAGTGCCCCCATAATAACAGTGATATCCACAGTGCCCCCATAATAACAGTGACATGCGCAGTGCCCCCATAATAACAGTGATATCCACAGTGCCCCCATAATAACAGTGATATCCACAGTGTCCCATAATAACAGTGATATCCACAGTGCCCCCATAATAACAGTGATATCCACAGTGCCCCCATAATAACAGTGATATCCACAGTGCCCCATAATAACAGTGATATCCACAGTGCCCCCATAATAACAGTGATATCCACAGTGTCCCATAATAACAGTGATATCCACAGTGCCCCATAATAACAGTGACATCCACAGTGCCCCCATAATAACAGTGATATCCACAGTGCCCCCATAATAACAGTGATATCCACAGTGCCCCCATAATAACAGTGATATCCACAGTGTCCCCATAATAACAGTGATATCCACAGTGTCCCCATAATAACAGTGATATCCACAGTGCCCCATAATAACAGTGATATCCACAGTGCCCCCATAATAACAGTGATATCCACAGTGCCCCCATAATAACAGTGATATCCACAGTGTCCCATAATAACAGTGATATCCACAGTGCCCCCATAATAGTAGTGATATCCACAGTGCCCCCATAATAACAGTGATATCCACAGTGTCCCCATAATAGTAGTGATATCCACAGTGCCCCCATAATAACAGTGATATCCACAGTGCCCCCATAATAGTAGTGATATCCACAGTGCCCCTATAATAACAGTGATATCCACAGTGCCCCCATAATAACAGCGATATCCACAGTGCCCCATAATAACAGTGATATCCACAGTGCCCCCATAATAACAGTGATATCCACAGTGCCCCCATAATAACAGTGATATCCACAGTGCCCCCATAATAACAGTGATATCCACAGTGTCCCCATAATAACAGTGATATCCACAGTGCCCCCATAATAACAGTGATATCCACAGTGTCCCATAATAACAGTGATATCCACAGTGCCCCCATAATAGTAGTGATATCCACAGTGCCCCCATAATAACAGTGATATCCACAGTGTCCCCATAATAGTAGTGATATCCACAGTGCCCCCATAATAACAGTGATATCCACAGTGCCCCCATAATAGTAGTGATATCCACAGTGCCCCTATAATAACAGTGATATCCACAGTGCCCCCATAATAACAGCGATATCCACAGTGCCCCATAATAACAGTGATATCCACAGTGCCCCCATAATAACAGTGATATCCACAGTGCCCCCATAATAACAGTGATATCCACAGTGCCCCCATAATAACAGTGATATCCACAGTGCCCCCATAATAACAGTGATATCCACAGTGCCCCCATAATAACAGCGATATCCACAGTGTCCCCATAATAACAGTGATATCCACAGTGTCCCCATAATAACAGTGATATCCACAGTGCCCCATAATAACAGTGATATCCACAGTGTCCCCATAATAACAGTGATATCCACAGTGCCCACCATAATAACAGTGATATCCACAGTGCCCCCATAATAACAGTGATATCCCCAGTGCCCCATAATAACAGTGATATCCACAGTGCCCCCATAATAACAGTGATATCCACAGTGCCCCCATAATAGTAGTGATATCCACAGTGCCCCCATAATAACAGTGATATCCACAGTGCCCCCATAATAACAGAGATATCCACAGTGCCCCCATAATAACAGTGATATCCACAGTGCCCCCATAATAACAGTGATATCCACAGTGTCCCCATAATAACAGTGATATCCACAGTGTCCCCATAATAACAGTGATATCCACAGTGCCCCCATAATAGTAGTGATATCCACAGTGCCCCTATAATAACAGTGATATCCACAGTGCCCCCATAATAACAGAGATATCCACAGTGCCCCCATAATAACAGTGATATCCACAGTGCCCCCATAATAACAATGATATCCACAGTGCCCCCATAATAACAGTGATATCCACAGTGCCCCCATAATAACAGTGATATCCACAGTGTCCCCATAATAACAGTGATATCCACAGTGCCCCCATAATAGTAGTGATATCCACAGTGCCCCTATAATAACAGTGATATCCACAGTGCCCCCATAATAACAGAGATATCCACAGTGCCCCCATAATAACAGTGATATCCACAGTGCCCCCATAATAACAGTGATATCCACAGTGTCCCCATAATAACAGTGATATCCACAGTGTCCCCATAATAACAGTGATATCCACAGTGTCCCCATAATAACAGTGATATCCACAGTGTCCCCATAATAACAGTGATATCCACAGTGTCCCCATAATAACAGTGATATCCACAGTGTCCCCATAATAACAGTGATATCCACAGTGCCCCCATAATAACAGTGATATCCACAGTGTCCCCATAATAACAGTGATATCCACAGTGTCCCCATAATAACAGTGATATCCACAGTGTCCCCATAATAACAGTGATATCCACAGTGTCCCCATAATAACAGTGATATCCACAGTGCCCCCATAATAACAGTGATATCCACAGTGTCTCCATAATAACAGTGATATCCACAGTGTCCCCATAATAACAGTGATATCCACAGTGTCCCCATAATAACAGTGATATCCACAGTGTCC
This sequence comes from Ranitomeya imitator, assembly GCF_032444005.1. Lineage (NCBI taxonomy): Eukaryota > Metazoa > Chordata > Amphibia > Anura > Dendrobatidae > Ranitomeya > Ranitomeya imitator. The sequence continues at coordinate 1,221,140,923 of NC_091282.1, read as the reverse complement.
CCATAATAACAGTGATATCCACAGTGTCCCCATAATAACAGTGATATCCACAGTGTCCCCATAATAACAGTGATATCCACAGTGCCCCCATAATAACAGTGATATCCACAGTGCCCCATAATAACAGTGATATCCACAGTGCCCCCATAATAACAGAGATATCCACAGTGTCCCCATAATAACAGTGATATCCACAGTGTCCCCATAATAACAGTGATATCCACAGTGTCCCCATAATAACAGTGATATCCACAGTGTCCCCATAATAACAGTGATATCCACAGTGTCCCCATAATAACAGTGATATCCACAGTGCCCCCCATAATAACAGTGATATCCACAGTGCCCCCATAATAACAGTGATATCCACAGTGCCCCCATAATAACAGTGATATCCACAGTGTCCCCATAATAACAGTGATATCCACAGTGCCCCCATAATAACAGTGATATCCACAGTGCCCCATAATAACAGTGATATCCACAGTGCCCCCATAATAACAGAGATATCCACAGTGTCCCCATAATAACAGTGATATCCACAGTGTCCCCATAATAACAGTGATATCCACAGTGTCCCCATAATAACAGTGATATCCACAGTGTCCCCATAATAACAGTGATATCCACAGTGTCCCCATAATAACAGTGATATCCACAGTGTCCCCATAATAACAGTGATATCCACAGTGCCCCATAATAACAGTGATATCCACAGTGCCCCCATAATAACAGAGATATCCACAGTGCCCCATAATAACAGTGATATCCACAGTGCCCCCATAATAACAGTGATATCCACAGTGCCCCCATAATAACAGTGATATCCACAGTGCCCCATAATAACAGTGATATCCACAGTGCCCCCATAATAACAGTGATATCCACAGTGCCCCATAATAACAGCGATATCCACAGTGCCCCCATAATAACAGTGATATCCACAGTGCCCCATAATAACAGTGATATCCACAGTGTCCCCATAATAACAGTGATATCCACAGTGCCCCATAATAACAGTGATATCCACAGTGCCCCCATAATAACAGTGATATCCAGTGTCCCCATAATAACAGTGATATCCACAGTGCCCCCATAATAACAGTGATATCCACAGTGTCCCCATAATAACAGTGATATCCACAGTGTCCCCATAATAACAGTGATATCCACAGTGTCCCCATAATAACAGTGATATCCACAGTGCCCCCATAATAACAGTGATATCCACAGTGCCCCCATAATAACAGTGATATCCACAGTGTCCCCATAATAACAGTGATATCCACAGTGCCCCATAATAACAGTGATATCCACAGTGCCCCCCATAATAACAGTGATATCCACAGTGCCCCCATAATAACAGTGATATCCACAGTGCCTCCATAATAACAGTGATATCCACAATGCCCCCATAATAACAGTGATACCCACAGTGCCCCATAATAACAGTGATATCCACAGTGTCCCCATAATAACAGTGATATCCACAGTGCCCCATAATAACAGTGATATCCACAGTGCCCCCATAATAACAGTGATATCCACAGTGCCCCATAATAACAGTGATATCCACAGTGCCCCATAATAACAGTGATATCCACAGTGCCCCCATAATAACAGTGATATCCACAGTGCCCCATAATAACAGTGATATCCACAGTGCCCCATAATAACAGCGATATCCACAGTGCCCCCATAATAACAGTGATATCCACAGTGTCCCCATAATAACAGTGATATCCACAGTGCCCCCATAATAACAGTGATATCCACAGTGCCCCATAATAACAGTGATATCCACAGTGCCCCCATAATAACAGCGATATCCACAGTGCCCCCATAATAACAGTGATACCCACAGTGCCCCCATAATAACAGTGATATCCACAGTGTCCCATAATAACAGTGATATCCACAGTGTCCCCATAATAACAGTGATATCCACAGTGCCCCCATAATAACAGTGATATCCACAGTGTCCCCATAATAACAGTGATATCCACAGTGTCCCCATAATAACAGTGATATCCACAGTGTCCCATAATAACAGTGATATCCACAGTGCCCCCATAATAACAGTGATATCCACAGTGCCTCCATAATAACAGCGATATCCACAGTGCCCCCATAATAACAGTGATATCCACAGTGCCTCCATAATAACAGCGATATCCACAGTGCCCCCATAATAACAGTGATATCCACAGTGCCCCCATAATAACAGTGATATCCACAGTGCCCCCATAATAAGTGATATCCACAGTGCCCCCATAATAACAGTGATATCCACAGTGCCCCATAATAACAGTGATATCCACAGTGTCCTCATAATAACAGTGATATCCACAGTGCCCCCATAATAACAGTGATATCCACAGTGCCCCATAATAACAGTGATATCCACAGTGCCCCCATAATAACAGTGATATCCACAGTGCCCCCATAATAACAGTGATATCCACAGTGCCCCCATAATAACAGTGATATCCACAGTGTCCCATAATAACAGTGATATCCACAGTGCCCCCATAATAACAGTGATATCCACAGTGCCCTCATAATAACAGTGATATCCACAGTGCCCCCCATAATAACAGTGATATCCACAGTGTCCCCCATAATAACAGTGATATTCACAGTGCCCCCATAATAAGTGATATCCACAGTGCCCCCATAATAACAGTGATATCCACAGTGTCCCATAATAACAGTGATATCCACAGTGCCCCCATAATAACAGTGATATCCACAGTGTCCCATAATAACAGTGATATCCACAGTGCCCCATAATAACAGTGATATCGACAGTGTCCCCATAATAACAGTGATATCCACAGTGCCCCCATAATAACAGTGATATCCACAGTGCCCCCATAATAACAGTGATATCCACAGTGCCCCCATAATAACAGTGATATCCACAGTGTCCCCATAATAACAGTGATATCCACAGTGTCCCCATAATAACAGTGATATCCACAGTGCCCCCATAATAACAGTGATATCC